>NC_053495.1:211307314-211447314 GCF_905171775.1 Rana temporaria | reverse complement strand
GAAGTTTGGGGTTGAAGTTTCTTTGTCTCGGAGGGGCAATCTATATACAAGGACACGTCTCCCCCATCCAGGCGTCTCCTTCTGTCATTTCCGTCTATTAGGGGGAGATTATTCCTGGGCACACACCTCTCAAGTGCGGACAATTTGCTCTAACAGAACCAATCTGCGCTGCGGCGGGGGGGGGGGACGTCGCCGGATAAACCAGCTGCTTTCCGCGGGTCAATAAGAGCCCCCCCCCTCCCCCGTCCACCTCAATGGTTGCTCTCTCACCTCTCCCCGCACTGTCCGCACATGAGGACGCATACAGAATGCCCATTGCGGCCCCTGGCGCTCCGTCCTGCACCTCGCGGCTGCTAAATGACTTTGAGAAATGGATAATCGATTATCACCCCTCCCCCGGCCTCTCCAGACGCACGCAGCTCACACTCAGCGCAGATCCATTTCATCCCTCGCAACTAAACCCAACACTTCGTAATTACGCCGCCATCGCCTAATTCTACACGTGTTGACAGAGGGCTTTGTATAATCGGGGGGATCAGAGGAGGATTTCCACATCGCCCCATCCCCCTCCCCCCAACGCCCCCCCCCCCAGCGCCACCCCCCCACACAATCCTCCTAGAGATCCGCCGCGTCACATCACCGAACAATTACAACGTAGAGGACGCGTTTCACTTTTATAATCATCTTACACTGCCCCTCCCCCATCATTGTAACATCACCAAATTGTTACAACTCATTGATACATAATTACACCCGGGTTACATCTTTTACATCGTTACATTGTTATATCTCCTCCATGGTTACATTGTTATATCTCCTCCATAGTTACATTGTTATATCTCCTCCATGGTTACATTGTTATATCTCCTCCATGGTTACATTGTTATATCTCCTCCATGGTTACATTGTTATAATTCTTAAATTGTTACATCTCTTACATAAGTACATCATTATTTTTCGGAAGCCTTGTTCCAAAATGGATTAAATTCATTATTTTTCTCAAAATTCTACAAATAATCCCCCATAATGACAACGTGAGAGAAGTTTGTTTAAAATCTTTCAAAAGATTATAAAAAGATCCCATGTATAAAAGTATCACAGGCTCCTCCCATGTACACAAGTATCACAGGCTCCTCCCATGTACAAAAGTATCACAGGCTCCTCCCATGTACACAAGTATCACAGGCTCCTCCCATGTACAAAAGTATCACAGGCTCCTCCCATGTACATAAGTATCACAGGCTCCTCCCATGTACACAAGTATCACAGGCTCCTCCCATGGACACACGTATCACAGGCTCCTCCCATGTACATAAGCATCACAGGCTCCTCCCATGTACACAAGTATCACAGGCTCCTCCCATGTACATAAGTATCACAGGCTCCTCCCATGTACACAAGTATCACAGGCTCCTCCCATGTACACAAGTATCACAGGCTCCTCCCATGTACATAAGTATCACAGGCTCCTCCCATGTACATAATTATCACAGGCTCCTCCCATGTACATAAGTATCACAGGCTCCTCCCATGTACACAAGTATCACAGGCTCCTCCCATGTAGATAAGTATCACAGGCTCCTCCCAAGTATAAAAGTATCACAGGCTCCTCCCATGTACAAAAGTATCACAGGCTCCTCCCATGTACACAAGTATCACAGGCTCCTCCCATGTACACAAGTATCACAGGCTCCTCCCATGTACACAAGTATCACAGACTCCTCCCAAGTACATAATTATCACAGACTCCTCCCATGCATTTAAGTATCACAGGCTCCTCCCATGTACATAAGTATCACAGGTTCCTCCCATGTATAAAAGTATCACAGGCTCCTCCCATGTACAAAAGTATCACAGGCTCCTCCCATGTACAAGTATCACAGACTCCTCCCATGTACATAAGTATCACAGACTCCTCCCATGTGCATAAGCATCACAGGCTCCTCCCATGTACAAAAGTATCATATGCTCCTCCCATGTACATAAGTATCACAGGCTCCTCCCATGCAGATAATTATCACAGGCTCCTCCCATGTACATAAGTATCACAGGCTCCTCCCATGTACACAAGTATCATATGCTCCTCCCATGTACTTAAGTATCACAGGCTCCTCCCATGCAGATAATTATCACAGGCTCCTCCCATGTACATAAGTATCACAGACTCCTCCCATGTACATAAGTATCGCAGGCTCCTCCCATGTACATAAGTATCACAGGCTTCTCCCATGTGCATAAGCATCACAGGCTCCTCCCACGTACAAAAGTATCACAGGCTCCTCCCATGTAGATAATTATCACAGGCTCCTCCCATGTAGATAATTATCACAGGCTCCTCCCATGTAGATAATTATCACAGGCTCCTCCCATGTAGATAATTATCACAGGCTCCTCCCATGTACATAAGTATCACAGACTCCTCCCATATATTCCCCCTCATAGCATAAACCCTCAGCCCTCCACTCAAAAACCCCCATTCAGCACAAATACCCCCCCCCCAAAAGAAATCTCCCCCCATAACAACAATACCCCTCAATCACCCAACTACCACAACACCCCCCCCCCTCCAAAAAAAATCCCCTCTCCCCCCCATCCCCCTACAAACACAAATCCTCCCCAAATCACCAGACCTAGAACCCCCCCCTACCAAATTTGCCCTCCTGGAACAATTCTTAGCCACTGCTGCCCCCCCCCCCAAATTCCCCTTCTCAACCCAAATCCCCTCCCCCAATCTTCTTGTGGTGCCCCCCCACCTCACATGATACCACAGTGCTCAGGGCCCCTATACTATTATACTTTTATAGCAAAACCCCCATCCCCAAATCCCCCTCCTAGCACAAAACCTCTCCCCATCCCCCCACCAACACAAATCCCCCCTCCTAGCAAAAAACCTCTCCCCCATGCCCCCTAGCACCCACCCCAAAATAGAACAATTCTTAGCCCCTACTGTCCCCCAAGTTCTCCTTCTCAACACAAATCCCCTCCCCCAATCTCCATGTGGTGCCCCCCGCCCTTCCTGCCCCCACCTTGTCCCCTCCTGGTGGTGAGAGGGCAGGGGTGCAGGTGCGCTCATCCTGACGCATCGCACTGCTAACTTTTTTTTTTCTGTGCCAACTTTATTAAAAAACGTAAGCAGAAAAATCCGATCAATCTCTAACATTCGGTAGTCCCAGCTAATCCCGGCCCGGTAACCTGCCAATCCATCTGCGGTGGGCGGGGACCTGTCACTAACGATCTTCTTATAGACATATCTATGCCCAGGTTGCGTTTCCACCTCACCAGTCAGTCAGCGGGCGCCGCGTAAGACGGATAACGTGGAATCTAGGTGAAGACACAAATTTTTTCTCTGCTTAACCTGACAGTGACCCCCCCACCCCCTTTTCCTTCACCCCCCCAGTCCCCTCAGCTTCATCTCCCCGGCTCCTGACGGATGGTCGCGGCGAAGGGCGAGATGAATCTGCGCGGCCCTCGGCGGGCGTCTGTCACTGCTAAACATGATAAATGTATGAGGTGAGGAGGGAGCGGCCCGCAGCATCCCCGCTTAATGGATACGTCTACTCCTCAACGTGTACGCACCGCGCTCCCATCCTGTGCTAATCTCGCCGCTCGGGGGACGCCGCCGCGCCGAATGATAACGAGGAAATGGCAATGACAACATTTTTTAGCTGAAAGATTCTTCACCAAATGCCACCGCACAGGTGCCGCTGACAAGCGCCTGATTAAAGAGGGAGGTGGGGAGAAAAGGGCGGCGGAACGCGTCGAGGGCGCCGCGAGATGGATCATTTCATTTCTAAGTATTTATTAGCATGTTCACAGTGAAGGGGGGGGGGGGTGACACATCGGAGGGTCCCTGCTTGGGGGGGGCCCCTATAAACAAGACTTCCGCTTCTCCCCACATAACGGCGAAACCGCCGCGGCGCGTCCACCAAAACCGCAACTATCCGAGAGCAGAAAATAATACGAAAAATAAAGTGTTATTTACAAACGGCGTTTATTCTATTTATGTATCAATTATTATTATTCATTTTATTTTATTATCATTTATTTATTATTTTGTTTTACCTTTTTATCATGATTTATTCATTTTTATTTCTTTCTTTATTACTACTCAGTATTTTATTTGATATTTTATTTATTTATTTATTTATTATTATTGTTTTAATTTATTACTTATTTTATTTATTCATTTTTAATTATTAGTATTTTTAATTTAATGTATTATTATTATTTATTTGTATTATTATTTAATGTATTTATTATTATGTATTTATTTATTTATTATTATTTGGCATTTTGTTTATTTGTTAGTTATTTATTTATTAATTTATTACGTATTTGATTTGTTTTAATTATTAGTATTTTATTTATTCATTTTTAATTATTAATATTTTTTCAATTACATGTATTATTATTATTATTTATTTGAATTATTATTTAATGTATTTATTTTATTTATTATTATGTATTTATTTATTTATTATTATTATTTGGCATTTTATTTATTTGTTAGTTATTTATTTATTACTTATTTGATTTGTATTAATTATTAGTATTTTATTTATTCATTTTTAATTATTAGTATTTTTTAATTTGTGAAAAAAATAGTGTTCAGCTGCAGGACGTCCCTCCTAGGACCCACCCTTAATTGTTTTATTGGCTTCATTGGCTTTTCTCACCAAGCGCAGATTCCCCTACCCCATTTTCCCTCCTTACACAGTATTTTTTAATTACATGTATTATTATTATTTATTTGTATTATTATTTAATGTATTTATGACTTTACTTATTTATTTGGTATTTAATGTATTTATTATTTGTTTGTATTTTTTTTAATACTTATGTTATTTATTTATTTATTTATTTTTAGTTAGTTTATTTAGTATTTTTTAATAAAATGTATTATTATTATTTATTTATTTATTTATTTGTATTATTATTTGATGTATTATTATTTTACTTATATATTATTATGTATTTATTTATTATTATTTGGTATTTAATTTATTTATTTTTTGATTGTTTTTTTTATTTATTACTTATGTTTATTTATTTTAATCATTAGTGTTTTTTATTTAATTTAATATTATTATTCATTTATTATTGTATTTGATTTTACTGAGCTACATACCAATGAAATTGATGAGCACTTTTATAATATAGTATCTATTTATGAAGTGTAAATAAATGAATAATCATATGGCATAATATGATAGTAATGGCGTTTTCTTCAATTCAATAATAATCAGATTCAGACTCTGAATTTCCCTGAAGAAGCGGAGACATTACTTTGCGAAACGCGTTGGTGCACTCTACATATATGGACTATCAGCATTGGGAACAAGTATCAGCTATTGCGACTATTATGGGATGTTTATATGTCAGTTGCACACACGATGCCACTAAAGTCCATTTTAGCCTCCCCTTTTCTTTACAATTATATATATATATATATTATATGTATTATATGTATATGTCTGTATGTAACTTTTCATTTTTGTATTTCTATTAAATATGACTTTAAAGCAACTCTGTGCTCCCCTCAGCGTCAGCTATTTATTTGTTTTTAATAATATTAGTTTTTTATTTGATTTATTATTATTATTAATATTTGTATGTAATGTGTTTATGTTATTTTAATTGTTTATTATTATTTAATATTATTTTATTTATCAATTATTATTTGGTCATTTATTTATGATTTGATTTATTATTTGCTTTGTTATTTTTTAATGTTTCTTATTTATTTTATTATTTATTTACTGCTTAATATTATTTGTATATATTATTATTTCATTATATGTTATTAATATTTGTGATTTATTATTATTATTTGTTTTATTTTATTTATTATTTAGTTTAGTTATTTATTTCCTTTTTGTTTATTGCTTATTATTTTCTTATGCTTATTATTTTTTATTTCTTCGTTATTTATTTGTTTATTGATTTATTATTATTTGGTTTTATTTTCTTATTATTCTGTACTTTATTATTTATTTTATTTATTTAATATTATTTGTTTTTATTTTTACCTTTTTAAATGTATTTTCTTTATTTGTTTTTATTTTATTTATTTGTATTTTATTATTATTATTATGTATTTTATTATTTATTTTATTTATTTAATATTATTTGTTTTTATTTTTACCTTTTTAAATTTATTTTTATTATTTGTTTTTATTTTATTTTTTTATTATTATTCTGTATTTTATTATTTATTTAATATTATTTGTTTTTATTTTTACCTTTTAAATTTATTTTTATTATTCGTTTTTATTTTTATTTTATTATTATTCTGTATTTTATTATTTATTTTATTTATTTAATATTATTTGTTTTTATTTTTACCTTTTAAAATGTATTTTTATTATTTGTTTTTATTTACTAATATTTATTTTAGTTACGGCTTTATTTATTGCTTATTATTATCTTATTGATTTTTATGTATTATTTCTTCGCTTTCCATGTGGCGGTGGTTGTGCGGTGGTTGAGCGGTGGTTGTGCGGTGGTTGTGCGGTCGTTGTGCGGTGGTTGAGCGGTGGTTGTGCGGTGGTTGTGCGGTGGTTGTGCGGTGGTTGTGCGGTGGGTTGTGCGGTGGTTGTGCGGTGGTTGTGCGGTGGTTGTGCGGTGATTGTGCGGTGGGTTGTGCGGTGGTTGTGCGGTGGTTGTGCGGTGGTTGTGCAGTGATTGTGCGGTGGGTTGTGCGGTGGTTGTGCAGTGGTTGTGCGGTGGTTGTGCGGTGGTTGTGCGGTGGTTGTGCGGTGGGTTGTGCGGTGGTTGTGCGGTGGTTGTGCGGTGGGTTGTGCGGTGGTTGAGCGGTGGTTGTGCGGTGGTTGTGCGGTGGTTGTGCGGTCGTTGTGCGGTGGTTGAGCGGTGGTTGTGCGGTGGTTGTGCGGTGGTTGTGCGGTGGTTGTGCGGTGGTTGTGCGGTGGTTGTGCGGTGATTGTGCGGTGGTTGTGCGGTGGTTGTGCGGTCGTTGTGCGGTGGTTGAGCGGTGGTTGTGCGGTGGTTGTGCGGTGGTTGTGCGGTGGTTGTGCGGTGGTTGTGCAGTGATTGTGCGGTGGGTTGTGCGGTGGTTGTGCGGTGGTTGTGCGGTGGGTTGTGCGGTGGTTGTGCGGTCGTTGTGCGGTGGTTGAGCGGTGGTTGTGCGGTGGTTGTGCGGTGGTTGTGCGGTGGTTGTGCGGTGGGTTGTGCGGTGGTTGTGCGGTGGTTGTGCGGTGGGTTGTGCGGTGGTTGTGCGGTGGTTGTGCGGTGGGTTGTGCGGTGGTTGAGCGGTGGTTGTGCGGTGGTTGTGCGGTGGTTGTGCGGTCGTTGTGCGGTGGTTGAGCGGTGGTTGTGCGGTGGTTGTGCGGTGGTTGTGCGGTGGTTGTGCGGTGATTGTGCGGTGGTTGTGCGGTGGGTTGTGCGGTGGTTGTGCGGTGGTTGTGCGGTGGGTTGTGCGGTGGTTGTGCGGTCGTTGTGCGGTGGTTGAGCGGTGGTTGTGCGGTGGTTGTGCGGTGGTTGTGCGGTGGTTGTGCGGTGGTTGTGCGGTGATTGTGCGGTGGGTTGTGCGGTGGTTGTGCGGTGGTTGTGCGGTGGTTGTGCGGTGGTTGTGCGCACTGAGAGTCGGTAAACTTTTATTACAATGCAGGCGCCATAAATAGACTGGACTTTAATGACCGCGTTATAGGAAGAAGAATAAACATGATTACAGACCCGCCCCCGCTGAAATGTGATTGGCTTCCATCCTTCCTTCCCTTTCATTACAGACTTTATTTTAGTTTCAGTGATGTCATCACCGGGTCTCTGTGCTTCTCTATGCAGTGCAGGCAGATCATGGCTGGTGGGAGGGGTCAACAGGGGCCCACATGTGATGGTGATGTCAGTCTGGGGGAGTGCCCCGTGGTGTATTTTGGTTTTCTGCTGCCCTAGGCAAGACTAAAATTGGGCACCACCCTATCTTAAGTTTGCCCCACCCCTTCCTGTTTAAGACCCACCCCTTCATCGGTAAACTCCACCCCCTTCCTCTTTAGGCTCCACCTCTTTCTATTATAGCTCAGCCTCTTCAGAGGGGGAGAGAGAGGGAGAGGGGAGGGAAGAGAAAGAGGAGGGGCTAAGGGAGAGAGAGGGAGAGAGGGGTAGATAAAGAGACGGGGCTGAGAGAGAGAGCGAGAGGGGGAGGAGAAAGAGGAGGGGCTGAGAGAGAGGGAGAAGAGAAAAGGGGAGGGGCAAATAGAGAGAGAGGGGAAGACAAAGAGGAGGGCTGAGAGAGAGGGGGGAGATAGAGAGGGGGGAGAGAAAGAGGCGGGCCTGAGTGCGAGAATGGGGAGGAGAAAGAGGAGGGGCTGAGAGAGAGGGGGAAGATAGAGGAGGGGCTGAGAGAGAGAGGGGGAGGAGAAAGTGGAGGGGCTGAGAGAGAGAGGAAGAGAAAGAGGAGGGGCTGAGAGAGAGAGGAAGAGAAAGAGGAGGGGCTGAGAGAGAAAGAGGAGGGGCTGAGAGAGAAAAAGGAGGGGCTGAGAGAGAAAAAGGAGGGGCTGAGAGAGAGGGAGGGGGGAAGAGAAAGTGGAGGGGCTGAGAGAGAAAGAGGTGGGGCTGAGAGAGAGGAAAGAGGGGGTGATAAAGAGAGGGGGTGAGAGGGAGGGGGGTTGAGAGAGGGGGGCTCCCCTATCACCACTCCATACTACCTGGAGGTTCTTCCACCCCCCCCCCCCCCCGGAAAAAAACTACACTGGACTCTCACCTTCCCGCCGACTCCTTTTTGCCAGCTGTGTGTAGCGAGTCTGCGGAGGTGTGGTCACAGCCCGGGACTCCGCCCCGCTCTGCCAAACACCTTGCTTCCGATTCGCTCCACTTCACTGAACGCTCAGTCCGCAGCCTGCCCTCTGGTGGGTGTCGCCCGGGTGCGGTTTGCACCCCCATAGCGATGCCTCTGCTCGCAGTATCCCTTCTTCCTGGGGGGCGGCTCTACGCCCCTGAAAGATGCCCCACCCAAGGCGAGGGCCTTGTTGTAGATCCGCCCCTGAAGAGCCCCCCCCCTCCCCCCCGGTACAAAGCTGCCCAGAGAATGAGATTACAATATATATTTGCAGTGTTTTGTTCTGTGCGGTCCAATGGAGCCGCACACGTGACGGTTTGCGGTGGATTCTAGGGAAGCGATGAGGGAGTCGGACGCGGCCGCTGACATGTTGCGCCCCCCGGATCCTCCTGACATGTCGCAGGACGCCGTACATCGGCGATGGTAATTAAAAACATTTTCCATAAAGTGTTTGTAATGGAAGTTTATTGGAACTGAGTGTGAAAAAAAAAAAATGGCCTCCGTCGGCGTCTTCCAGCAGCTGGCGCAGACGCGGCCCCAGGGAGCGGCGGCCTCCATATGTCGCTGCGCACATCTGCTCGCCGCCTTCCAGCCATGCAGGTGGAGCCGGGCGCAGACCAGAAGCAGGTGACTTCATTAAGCCCCCCTCCTGCTACTTCAAACGCGGCCCCCTTTTATTACAGGTGGCACATTCCGGAGATGGCGGAGGGGGGGGGGGGCGCCTTTTAGTGCGCACTTATTACCGGCGCATTAATAACGGCGAGACGTGCCGCATGAAAGACATTTGTGAGCGCCGCCAGCGCCCGCTCCGCCGGGATAATCGCCAATAAATACCGGGACAATAACGGGGAAGATTTTACGGCCGGCCTTAATGATCTGCAGAGCGACGTGCACGCCGCTGCCACCGCACACCACTGCCCCCATTACCACCACGCCCACCAGTGCCTACCACTGCCCCCATTACCGCCACTCCCACCACTGCCCACCGCCACCGCACACCACTGCACCCACCACTGCCCCCATTACCGCCACTCCCACCACTGCGCCCACCACTGCCCCCATTACCGCCACGCCCACCACTGCGCCCACCACTGCACCCTCCACTGCCCCCATTACCGCCACGCACACCACTGCACCCACCACTGCGCCCATTACCGCCACGCACACCACTGCACCCATTACCGCCACGCCCACCACTGCCCTGCCGCCACTGCCCGCCATGCCCACCGCCGACACCCACCTCGCCCATTACCACCACACTCACCACTGCCACGCCCACCACCACTGCTGCACCCACCGATGTCCATTTCCGTCACGCCCACCGCGCCCAACACTGACAACATATCCCGGGTTTCTCAATCGTTAAGAGGAATTGATGGCAGAGCTCACTCCCCCTCCCCCCCTCAATCACATTGATAATGACATGATTAAATAAAAACAGTTCTGTCTCCATTACAGACCTCACTATACACACTGTGATGTCATCACCGGGTCTTTGTGCTTCTCTATGCAATGATGGCAGATCATGGCTGGTGGGAGGGGCCAGCAGGGGGCTGTACATAGCTTCCTAAAAACATCTAGTGATATAAAGATCTATATAGAGAAATCAGGACCTCCTTCCCCCTGATGAAGACCCCTCTAGTGATATAAAGATCTATATAGAGGGATCAGGACCTCCCTCCCCCTGATGAAGACCCCTCTAGTGATATAAAGATCTATATAGAGGAATCAGGACCTCCTTCCCCCTGATGAAGACCCCTCTAGTGATATAATGATCTATATAGAGGAATCAGGACCTCCTTCCCCCTGATGAAGACCCCTCTAGTGATATAAAGATCTATATAGAGGAATCAGGACCTCCTTCCCCCTGATGAAGACCCCTCTAGTGATATAAAGATCTATATAGAGGAATCAGGACCTCCTCCTTCTAGTGATGCCCCCTGACTTCTGTCATCTTTCCCTCGATTCGCAATCATCAGAAATAAGCCCCTCCCACAATTTGGTTGCAGATGAAAGGAAATAAGCCCCTCCCCCAGTTTGGTTGCAGATGAAAGGAAATAAGTTCAGGTCTTCTCTATAAAAAAAGAAGAAAACGACTTTGGCTTTTCTGTATCCGGGAGAAGTGTGAAGACTCTAATATGTGGAGCGGAGGGAAGGCAGAGCGCCCGGCGCCCGCCGCGCCCCCCGCGCCCCCCGCGGAGGGTTATACTGGCCTTATAAAAATTAAGTGGTAAGAGGCCCAGCTGTTGTAATAAAGGTTGCCTGTGCTCAGAATTTTCATCCCAACGTGAAGGTGGGGGGGCAGATAGATGGGGGGCTGGGAGGGGGGGGGCACCTGCACCAAAGCCCACCGCAGCTAATTAACTCGTTGCCTGGCAGGGGAAGGCGGTGCCAGAAAATGTGACGAGTGTTTCCAATTATTAGTCTGGAATTACCGACAACTTCTAGACGTCCTGAAAGGACCGGATTAGCACGATATTTACACTCTGCCCCCCCCCTGTACACCATGGTGTCCCTGTATATACACTCTGCCCCCCCCCCCTGTGCACCAGGGTGTCCCTGTATATACACTCTGCCCCCCCCCCCTGTGCACCATGGTGTCCCTGTATATACACTCTGCCCCCCCCCCTGTGCACCATGGTGTCCCTGTATATACACTCTGCCCCCCCCCCTGTGCACCATGGTGTCCCTGTATATACACTCTGCCCCCCCCCCTGTGCACCATGGTGTCCCTGTATATACACTCTGCCCCCCCCCCTGTGCACCAGGGTGTCCCTGTATATACACTCTGCCCCCCCCCCTGTACACCATGGTGTCCCTGTATATACACTCTGCCCCCCCCCCTGTACACCATGGTGTCCCTGTATATACACTCTGCCCCCCCCCCCTGTACACCATGGTGTCCCTGTATATACACTCTGCCCCCCCCCTGTGCACCATGGTGTCCCTGTATATACACTCTGCCCCCCCCCCCTGTACACCATGGTGTCCCTGTATATACACTCTGCCCCCCCCCTGTACACCATGGTGTCCCTGTATATACACTCTGCCCCCCCCCTGTACACCAGGGTGTCCCTGTATATACACTCTGCCCCCCCCTGTACACCATGGTGTCCCTGTATATACACTCTGCCCCCCCCCCTGTACACCAGGGTGTCCCTGTATATACACTCTGCCCCCCCCCCCTGTACACCATGGTGTCCCTGTATATACACTCTGCCCCCCCCCTTGTGCACCATGGTGTCCCTGTATATACACTCTGCCCCCCCCCTTGTACACCATGGTGTCCCTGTATATACACTCTGCCCCCCCCCTTGTGCACCATGGTGTCCCTGTATATACACTGTGCCCCCCCCTTGTGCACCATGGTGTCCCTGTATATACACTCTGCCCCCCCCCCTTGTACACCATGGTGTCCCTGTATATACACTCTGCCCCCCCCCTGTACACCATGGTGTCCCTGTATATACACTCTGCCCCCCCCCCCTTGTACACCATGGTGTCCCTGTATATACACTCTGCCCCCCCCTTGTGCACCATGGTGTCCCTGTATATACACTCTGCCCCCCCCCCCCTGTGCACCATGGTGTCCCTGTATATACACTCTGCCCCCCCCCCTGTACACCATGGTGTCCCTGTATATACACTCTGCCCCCCCCCCTGTGCACCATGGTGTCCCTGTATATACACTCTGCCCCCCCCTGTACACCATGGTGTCCCTGTATATACACTCTGCCCCCCCCCTGTGCACCAGGGTGTCCCTGTATATACACTCTGCCCCCCCCCCCCATTGTACACTATGGTGTCCCTGTATATACACTCTGCCCCCCCCCCGTGCACCATGGTGTCCCTGTATATACACTCTGCCCCCCCCCCTTGTACACCAGGGTGTCCCTGTATATACACTCTGCCCCCCCCCTGTACACCATGGTGTCCCTGTATATACACTCTGCCCCCCCCTTGTACACCATGGTGTCCCTGTACATACACTCTGCCCCCCTTTGTACACCATATATATAGTATGGTGGTCCTATATACAGTATGGTGCCCCTGTATACACTATGCTGGTCCTATATACACTATGGTGGTCCTATATACACTATGGTGGTCCTATATACAGTATGGTGGTCCTATATACAGTATGGTGGTCCTGTATACACTATGCTGGTCCTATATACACTATGCTGGTCCTATATACACTATGGTGGTCCTATATACAGTATGGTGGTCCTATATACAGTATGGTGGTCCTATATATACACTCTGGTGCCCCTATATACACTCTGGTGGTCCTGTATACAGTATGGTGGTCCTATATACACTATGGTGCCCCTATATACACTATGGTGGTCTTATATACACTATGGTGGTCCGATATACAGTATGGTGGTCCTATATACACTATGGTGGTCCTGTATACAGTATGGTGGTCCTATATACAGTATGGTGGTCCTATATACACTATGGTGGTCCTTTATGTCTGATCACTGGGGGAGGGGAGAATGAGGAAATGCTTCCTCCTGCCTGCAGCAGACTGATGACATCATCTCAGCCCAGGCAAAGTCACTGACTGGAGCTCAGGGGACGGCGTTTTTTTACCGACAAGAGGGGGCGGAGCTTTTTCTGTTCTGTATACGGCGACAGGTCGGGGAGTGATCGTTACGTTACTGACGGGTCCACTTAAAGAACAAAGTCACGTGTCAGTAAAAAAACAAAAAGAATGTAAAATAAAAAGCGCGGCAGAAATTCAGTAAAACGTTTTCCCGCCTTTCATTTATAAGAAATAAAATACAATGTAACCATTTCGCCGGATGATTCAAATTCTTTCTTTTTTGCACCTCCAGCTGCAGATCCCCCCTCCCCCCCCTCGGTGTAGCATTATGGGGCGTCGCCGTTGATTTTTGCATGGCCACTCCCCCACACCTTGCGTTGCCGCGGACAACGCCCAATCCTGCGCATCCTTTGCCGCGTGACAAACGTACACGCAACTTTTTTTTTTTTTGGTGCATTTTGGCGTAAAACGCGCGTCACAGTCTGTGCGCCCAGAAAAAACGCAGGCAATGGTTTTCTACAACGCGTTTCCTCGCCGTCATCTCGCCGCCGCAGTGCCCCACGACGCGCTCCCGCCACGCGTTGGCATTCCCTGCGACGGAAGTCTGCCAGTAAAAAAGACAATTATGTGGGTCAGGCGGGGGAGCGGCGGAGACGTTTTATTGTCTCTCCCGAGGAGCGGAGGGGAGTGTGCGCGGCGATACCGCGAGGCCGCTCGTCTGGAGATCAATTAGCATCAATTACCGACTTCATTTAATTGTCGTAGAAGATGAATTTGTCATTTTTAGTCTTGAATTAATGGCAGACCTTCAACTTTCCTTTGGCAGAACCATCCGGACCTTCGAGCGCGCGGGGCGGGGGAGGGGAGGGAGACGGGGCGAAGAACGGGCGGCCATTTCCATGGAGACCAACTGCCGCAAAACGACAGTTAAATGTGCGACCGGACCGCGTCCGCAGAGGGATGCCGATCACACCAGAAGGGGCAAATCCAGTGCCAGACCCCCCCCCCTAATGTCCCCTCCCCCCCCCACAGTCACATCAGTCTCTGTACAGAGGAGCTTACACTCTAATGTCCCCTCCCCCACAGTCACATCAGTCTCTGTACAGAGGAGCTTACACTCTAATGTCCCCTCCCCCACAGTCACATCAGTCTCTGTACAGAGGAGCTTACACTCTAATGTCCCCTCCCCCACAGTCACATCAGTCTCTGTACAGAGGAGCTTACACTCTAATGTCCCCTCCCCCCACATCACATCAGTCTCTGTACAGAGGAGCTTACACTCTAATGTCCCCCCCCCCCCCACATCACATCAGTCTCTGTACAGAGGAGCTTACACTCTAATGTCCCCTCCCCCCACAGTCACATCAGTCTCTGTACAGAGGAGCTTACACTCTAATGTCCCCTCCCCCACATCACATCACATCAGTCTCTGTACAGAGGAGCTTACACTCTAATGTCCCCTCCCCCACAGTCACATCAGTCTCTGTACAGAGGAGCTTACACTCTAATGTCCCCTCCCCCCCCACATCACATCAGTCTCTGTACAGAGGAGCTTACACTCTAATGTCCCCTCCCCCCACAGTCACATCAGTCTCTGTACAGAGGAGCTTACACTCTAATGTCCCCTCCCCCACAGTCACATCAGTCTCTGTACAGAGGAGCTTACACTCTAATGTCCCCTCCCCCACAGTCACATCAGTCTCTGTACAGAGGAGCTTACACTCTAATGTCCCCTCCCCCCACAGTCACATCAGTCTCTGTACAGAGGAGCTTACACTCTAATGTCCCCTCCCCCACAGTCACATCAGTCTCTGTACAGAGGAGCTTACACTCTAATGTCCCCTCCCCCCACAGTCACATCAGTCTCTGTACAGAGGAGCTTACACTCTAATGTCCCCTCCCCCCACATCACATCAGTCTCTGTACAGAGGAGCTTACACTCTAATGTCCCCTCCCCCCACAGTCACATCAGTCTCTGTACAGAGGAGCTTACACTCTAATGTCCCCTCCCCCACAGTCACATCAGTCTCTGTACAGAGGAGCTTACACTCTAATGTCCCCTCCCCCCCACATCACATCAGTCTCTGTACAGAGGAGCTTACACTCTAATGTCCCCTCCCCCCACAGTCACATCAGTCTCTGTACAGAGGAGCTTACACTCTAATGTCCCCTCCCCCACAGTCACATCAGTCTCTGTACAAAGGAGCTTACACTCTAATGTCCCCTCCCCCCACATCACATCAGTCTCTGTACAGAGGAGCTTACACTCTAATGTCCCTCCCCCCACAGTCACATCAGTCTCTGTACAGAGGAGCTTACACTCTAATGTCCCCTCCCCCCCACATCACATCAGTCTCTGTACAGAGGAGCTTACACTCTAATGTCCCCTCCCCCCCACATCACATCAGTCTCTGTACAGAGGAGCTTACACTCTAATGTCCCCTCCCCCCCACATCAGTCTCTGTACAGAGGAGCTTACACTCTAATGTCCCCTCCCCCCACATCACATCAGTCTCTGTACAGATGAGCTTACACTCTAATGTCTCCTCCCCCCACATCACATCAGTCTCTGTACAGAGGAGCTTACACTCTAATGTCCCCCCCCCCCACATCACATCAGTCTCTGTACAGAGGAGCTTACACTCTAATGTCCCCTCCCCCCACAGTCACATCAGTCTCTGTACAGAGGAGCTTACACTCTAATGTCCCCTCCCCCCACAGTCACATCCGTCTCTGTACAGAGGAGCTTACACTCTAATGTCCCCTCCCCCCACAGTCACATCAGTCTCTGTACAGAGGAGCTTACACTCTAATGTCTCCTCCCCCCACATCACATCAGTCTCTGTACAGAGGAGCTTACACTCTAATGTCCCCTCCCCCCACAGTCACATCAATCTCTGTACAGAGGAGCTTACACTCTAATGTCCCCTCCCCCACAGTCACATCAGTCTCTGTACAGAGGAGCTTACACTCTAATGTCCCCTCCCCCCCCACATCACATCAGTCTCTGTACAGAGGAGCTTGCACTCTAATGTCCCCTCCCACCACATCACATCAGTCTCTGTACAGAGGAGCTTACACTCTAATGTCCCCTCCCCCCACAGTCACATCAGTCTCTGTACAGAGGAGCTTACACTCTAATGTCCCCTCCCCCACAGTCACATCAGTCTCTGTACAGAGGAGCTTACACTCTAATGTCCCCTCCCCCCACAGTCACATCAGTCTCTGTACAGAGGAGCTTACACTCTAATGTCCCCTCCCCCACAGTCACATCAGTCTCTGTACAGAGGAGCTTACACTCTAATGTCCCCTCCCCCACAGTCACATCAGTCTCTGTACAGAGGAGCTTACACTCTAATGTCCCCCCCCCCCACAGTCACATCAGTCTCTGTACAGAGGAGCTTACACTCTAATGTCCCCTCCCCCCACAGTCACATCAGTCTCTGTACAGAGGAGCTTACACTCTAATGTCCCCTCCCCCACAGTCACATCAGTCTCTGTACAGAGGAGCTTACACTCTAATGTCCCCTCCCCCCCCACATCACATCAGTCTCTGTACAGAGGAGCTTACACTCTAATGTCCCCTCCCCCCACAGTCACATCAGTCTCTGTACAGAGGAGCTTACACTCTAATGTCCCCTCCCCCACAGTCACATCAGTCTCTGTACAGAGGAGCTTACACTCTAATGTCCCCTCCCCCACAGTCACATCAGTCTCTGTACAGAGGAGCTTACACTCTAATGTCCCCTCCCCCACAGTCACATCAGTCTCTGTACAGAGGAGCTTACACTCTAATGTCCCCTCCCCCACAGTCACATCAGTCTCTGTACAGAGGAGCTTACACTCTAATGTCCCCTCCCCCCACAGTCACATCAGTCTCTGTACAGAGGAGCTTACACTCTAATGTCCCCTCCCCCCACATCACATCAGTCTCTGTACAGAGGAGCTTACACTCTAATGTCCCCTCCCCCCACAGTCACATCAGTCTCTGTACAGAGGAGCTTACACTCTAATGTCCCCTCCCCCACAGTCACATCAGTCTCTGTACAGAGGAGCTTACACTCTAATGTCCCCTCCCCCCCACATCACATCAGTCTCTGTACAGAGGAGCTTACACTCTAATGTCCCCTCCCCCCACAGTCACATCAGTCTCTGTACAGAGGAGCTTACACTCTAATGTCCCCTCCCCCACAGTCACATCAGTCTCTGTACAAAGGAGCTTACACTCTAATGTCCCCTCCCCCCCACATCACATCAGTCTCTGTACAGAGGAGCTTACACTCTAATGTCCCCTCCCCCCCCAGTCACATCAGTCTCTGTACAGAGGAGCTTACACTCTAATGTCCCCTCCCCCCCACATCACATCAGTCTCTGTACAGAGGAGCTTACACTCTAATGTCCCCTCCCCCCCACATCACATCAGTCTCTGTACAGAGGAGCTTACACTCTAATGTCCCCCCCCCCCCACAGTCACATCAGTCTCTGTACAGAGGAGCTTTCACTCTAATGTCCCCTCCCCCCACAGTCACATCAGTCTCTGTACAGAGGAGCTTACACTCTAATGTCCCCCCCCCACATCACATCAGTCTCTGTACAGAGGAGCTTACACTCTAATGTCCCCTCCCCCCACAGTCACATCAGCCTCTGTACAGAGGAGCTTACACTCTAATGTCCCCTCCCCCACAGTCACATCAGTCTCTGTACAGAGGAGCTTACACTCTAATGTCCCCTCCCCCACAGTCACATCAGTCTCTGTACAGAGGAGCTTACACTCTAATGTCCCCCCCCCCCCCACATCACATCAGTCTCTGTACAGAGGAGCTTACACTCTAATGTCTCCTCCCCCCACATCACATCAGTCTCTGTACAGAGGAGCTTACACTCTAATGTCCCCTCCCCCCACAGTCACATCAATCTCTGTACAGAGGAGCTTACACTCTAATGTCCCCTCCCCCACAGTCACATCAGTCTCTGTACAGAGGAGCTTACACTCTAATGTCCCCCCCCCCACAGTCACATCAGTCTCTGTACAGAGGAGCTTACACTCTAATGTCCCCTCCCCCCACAGTCACATCAATCTCTGTACAGAGGAGCTTACACTCTAATGTCCCCTCCCCCACAGTCACATCAGTCTCTGTACAGAGGAGCTTACACTCTAATGTCCCCTCCCCCACAGTCACATCAGACTCTGTACAGAGGAGCTTACACTCTAATGCCCCCTCCCCCCCACATCACATCAGTCTCTGTACAGAGGAGCTTACACTCTAATGTCCCCTCCCCCCCACATCACATCAGTCTCTGTACAGAGGAGCTTACACTCTAATGTCCCCTCCCCCCCACATCACATCAGTCTCTGTACAGAGGAGCTTACACTCTAATGTCCCCTCCCCCCACAGTGACATCAGTCTCTGTACAGAGGAGCTTACACTCTAATGTCCCCTCCCCCCACAGTCACATCAGTCTCTGTACAGAGGAGCTTACACTCTAATGTCCCCTCCCCCACAGTCACATCAGTCTCTGTACAGAGGAGCTTACACTCTAATGTCCCCCCCCCCCACAGTCACATCAGTCTCTGTACAGAGGAGCTTACACTCTAATGTCCCCTCCCCCCCACAGTCACATCAGTCTCTGTACAGAGGAGCTTACACTCTAATGTCCCCACCACAATCACACTATTATTATTATGATACATTTATATAGCTCTGACATATACCGCAGCGCTGTACAGAGTAGAAATGGCGGCTTGTAGTCCGCATCATTAGTCTGGGTGACAACGCAGGGGCACAATTGGGAGGCGGGGACAGAGCGTTGTCACCGGATAAGAGGAAGCGCCTGAAGAAGGACCTCCATGGCGGGATCACCCGGGATCATTTTCAGGAAAGCGGCAGACCCATACCGGTCAGGAATGACGTTTGCGTCGATCGCGCTGTGTCTTCTCCTCCCTCCGCGGCGTTACGCCCGGCTGAGCGTCGGTGTTAATTACGGCGGCCAATTCTCTGTTTGTAGCTCTGATGTTTTAACTAATTACCGCTAATGGCCGACGCCGGCGCGCGACCATCTCCATTTATTATCCATCCGAACGGAACTCATTAGCCGGCCGCTCTGGTGAGGAGTTTATCGCCGGTGAGATCAGACGAGGCGCCGCGAGGTTCATCACACGCTCCGCCGGCGCCGCCGGGTTCACCTCCAGTGCGCTGTGCGAACGCACGGGGAAAAAAATCGCGATTCTTCCCGCAACGCACAAATACAACGCATCCCTCCGGAGACGATGATAAATCTGAGGCTGAGTTCACACCTGAGAGTCGCGTCGGAGCGTTCTGACGGTGGGTTTTTTGCGCGTATTTAAGCGTTTTCGAGCTTTGGCTTTTTTATTTATTTTTTAATAGTCAAAAGAGAAGAAAGTCATCTCTTCCGTCATCTGCTGCTCGCAATTTCCCATTCTTTAGCTTTTATTTATTTTGTATTATTATTATTATTATTATTATTTATTTTTTAAAAAATTTTGAGGGTGAGGGGTCAGAGGTCAGGTTTGGGGTTTATTAATGTTGGGGGTTGGGGTGTTAATACTAATAATAATCATAATAATAGTAATAATAAAGAAATACATGTAAAATAAATACATAATGGGGCCACTTTCCAATATATGGGGTAACCTTTCAAAATTAGGGGGTCACCTTCCAATATTAGGGGTCACCTTCCAATATTAGGGGTCACCTTCCAATATTAGGGGTCACCTTTCAAAATTAGGGGTCACCTTTCAATATTAGGGGTCACCTCCCAATATTAGGGGTCACCTTCCAATATTAGGGGTCACCTTGCAATATTTGGGGGTCACCTTCCAATATTAGGGGTCACCTTTCAATATTAGGGGACACCTTCCAATATTAGGGGTCACCTTCCAATATTAGGGGGTCACCTTCCAATATAAGGGGTCACCTTCCAATATTAGGGTTCACCTTCCAATATTAGGGGACACCTTCCAATATTAGGGGGTCACCTTCCAATATTAGGGGTCACCTTCCAATATTAGGGGACACCTTCCAATATTAGGGGACACCTTCGATTAGTAGGGGTCACCTTCCAATATTAGGGGTCACCTTCCAATATTAGGGGTCACCTTCCAATATTAGGGGACACCTTCCAATATTAGGGGTCACCTTCCAATATTAGGGGACACCTTCCAATATTAGGGGGTCACCTTCCAATATTTGGGGGTCACCTTCCAATATTAGGGGGTCACCTTCCAATATTAGGGGACACCTTCCAATATTAGGGAACACCTTCCAATATTAGGGGGACACCTTCCAATATTAGGGGTCACCTTCCAATATTAGGGGACACCTTCCAATATTAGGGGTCACCTTCCAATATTAGGGGTCACCTTCCAATATTAGGGGGTCACCTACCAATATTAGGGAACACCTTCCATTATTAGGGGACACCTTCCAATATTAGGGGTCACCTTCCATTATTAGGGGGACACCTTCCATTATTAGGGAACACCTTCCAATATTAGGGGGTCACCTACCAATATTAAGGGGACACCTTCCAATATTAGGGGTCACCTTCCAATATTAGGGGTCACCTACTAATATTAAGGGGACACCTTCCAATATTAGGGGTCACCTTCCAGTATTAGGGGAACTCAGCACAGGGATGGTGGGAACCCCTCATAATGGGCACAGCGGGTGTACAGACCCGGGAACTCAGCACAGGGATGGTGGGAACCCCTCATAATGGGCACAGCGGGTGTACAGACCCGGGAACTCAGCACAGGGATGGTGGGAACCTCTCATAATGGGCACAGCGGGGGTACAGACCCGGGAACTCAGCACAGGGATGGTGGGAACTCCTCATAATGGGCACAGCGGGTGTACAGACCCGGGAACTCAGCACAGGGATGGTGGGAACCCCTCATAATGGGCACAGCGGGTGTACAGACCCGGGAACTCAGCACAGGGATGGTGGGAACCTCTCATAATGGGCACAGCGGGGGTACAGACCCGGGAACTCAGCACAGGGATGGTGGGAACTCCTCATAATGGGCACAGCGGGTGTACAGACCCGGGAACTCAGCACAGGGATGGTGGGAACCCCTCATAATGGGCACAGCGGGTGTACAGACCCGGGAACTCAGCACAGGGATGGTGGGAACCCCTCATAATGGGCACAGCGGGGGGTACAGACCCGGGAACTCAGCACAGGGATGGTGGGAACCCCTCATAATAGGCACAGCGGGTGTACAGACCCGGGAACTCAGCACAGGGATGGTGGGAACCTCTCATAATGGGCACAGCGGGGGTACAGACCCGGGAACTCAGCACAGAGATGGTGAGAACCCCTCATAATGGGCACAGCGGGTGTACAGACCTGGGAACTCAGCACAGGGATGGTGGGAACCCCTCATAATGGGCACAGCGGGTGTACAGACCCGGGAACTCAGCACAGGGATGGTGGGAACCCCTCATAATGGGCACAGCGGGTGTACAGACCCGGGAACTCAGCACAGGGATGGTGGGAACCCCTCATAATGGGCACAGCGGGTGTACAGACCCGGGAACTCAGCACAGGGATGGTGGGAACCTCTCATAATGGGCACAGCGGGTGTACAGACCCGGGAACTCAGCACAGGGATGGTGGGAACCCCTCATAATGGGGCACAGCGGGTGTACAGACCCGGGAACTCAGCACAGGGATGGTGGGAACCCCTCATAATGGGGCACAGAGGGTGTACAGACCCGGGAACTCAGCACAGGGATGGTGGGAACCCCTCATAATGGGCACAGCGGGTGTACAGACCCGGGAACTCAGCACAGGGATGGTGGGAACCTCTCATAATGGGCACAGCGGGTGTACAGACCCGGGAACTCAGCACAGGGATGGTGGGAACCCCTCATAATGGGGCACAGCGGGTGTACAGACCCGGGAACTCAGCACAGGGATGGTGGGAACCCCTCATAATGGGGCACAGCGGGTGTACAGACCCGGGAACTCAGCACAGGGATGGTGGGAACCCCTCATAATGGGCACAGCGGGTGTACAGACCCGGGAACTCAGCACAGGGATGGTGGGAACCCCTCATAATGGGGCACAGCGGGTGTACAGACCCGGGAACTCAGCACAGGGATGGTGGGAACCCCTCATAATGGGCACAGCGGGGGTACAGACCCGGGAACTCAGCACAGGGATGGTGGGAACCCCTCATAATGGGCACAGCGGGTGTACAGACCCGGGAACTCAGCACAGGGATGGTGGGAACCCCTCATAATGGGGCACAGCGGGTGTACAGACCCGGGAACTCAGCACAGGGATGGTGGGAACCCCTCATAATGGGCACAGCGGGTGTACAGACCCGGGAACTCAGCACAGGGATGGTGGGAACCCCTCATAATGGGGCACAGCGGGTGTACAGACCCGGGAACTCAGCACAGGGATGGTGGGAACCCCTCATAATGGGCACAGCGGGGGTACAGACCCGGGAACTCAGCACAGGGATGGTGGGAACTCCTCATAATGGGCACAGCGGGTGTACAGACCCGGGAACTCAGCACAGGGATGGTGGGAACCTCTCATAATGGGGCACAGCGGATGTACAGACCCGGGAACTCAGCACAGGGATGGTGGGAACCCCTCATAATGGGGCACAGCGGGTGTACAGACCCGGGAACTCAGCACAGGGATGGTGGGAACCCGGGTAACTCGGCACAGGAATGGCGGGAACCCGGGTAACTCGGCACAGGAATGGCGGGAACCCCTCATAATGGGCACAGCGGGTGTACAGACCCGGGAACTCAGCACAGGGATGGTGGGAACCCCTCATAATGGGCACAGAGGGGGTACAGACCCGGGAACTCGGCACAGGGATGGTGAGAACCCCTCATAATGGGGCACAGCGGGTGTACAGACCCGGGAACTCGGCACAGGGATGGTGGGAACCCCTCATAATGGGGCACAGCGGGTGTACAGACCCGGGAACTCAGCACAGGGATGGTGGGAACCCGGGTAACTCGGCACAGGAATGGCGGGAACCCGGGTAACTCGGCACAGGAATGGCGGGAACCCCTCATAATGGGCACAGCGGGTGTACAGACCCGGGAACTCAGCACAGGGATGGTGGGAACCCCTCATAATGGGCACAGAGGGGGTACAGACCCGGGAACTCGGCACAGGGATGGTGAGAACCCCTCATAATGGGGCACAGCGGGTGTACAGACCCGGGAACTCGGCACAGGGATGGTGGGAACCCCTCATAATGGGGCACAGCGGGTGTACAGACCCGGGAACTCAGCACAGGGATGGTGGGAACCCCTCATAATGGGCACAGCGGGGGTACAGACCCGGGAACTCAGCACAGGGATGGTGGGAACCCCTCATAATGGGCACAGCGGGTGTACAGACCCGGGAACTCAGCACAGGGATGGTGGGAAACTGCCATTCCACTCCTTGTCAGTGAAGGGTGTGGTTGCTGGTTCCTTTGCTCCTGTGCTCCAGAGACCAGGGGCTAGAGTGGCTTCTCTGCCCCAGGAGGGATGCTGGATCCTGGGGAAGAGCCGGGCGGGGCCTCCCTGGATAGGCCTGTGGAAGATTCTGGGCCTACCCAAAGGAAAGATGAGTCCCTGTCAGCCTTCAGACAGAGGACTGTCAGTAAGTTGAAGCGGATTGAGAAGGAGGAGGAGAAATTGATGGTTTTGATGGCCGAGTTCAGAAAGAAAAAACAGATTTGTGCTAAAGTATACAGTAAGAAAAGACCGGCTCTGAGGCCTGAGCTGAAGGACCTGGAACAAGCTGTGAGGAAACAGAAGGATTTGCTGTATTCTCTGAAGGAGAAGAGCGGAATATTTAAAAAAATATATAAGAATGAGGAGCGATTTAATCGCATGAGAAGTGGAGCCGCTTCATGCATGGAGGATGGGGAAGCCAGCGAGGAGATGCAGGTGCAGGCACCTCTGACATTCGCTGAGCCCTCTGCCCCCTTCACACCCCAGCAATGTGGCACATCTCGAGAGGGTGAAGGTCCTGCCATGCTGGATTTCATAACCAAGTTGGAATCCCCTCCAGGTGCGGCTTCCCCGGATGGTGATGTCAAGATGGACGCCGTTTCCAATCCTGTGGAGAGAGCAAGATCCACCATGGAGTCTGCAGCAGCTGAGGGAAGCTCTGGTCCCAGCCATAAAATCGCACAGGTGACAACCCAGCAAGCAGGTACAGTGTGTGTGCAGGATGGTGGTGGGAACTTTATTAATGACAATAAGCTTGCTGAGGGTTGTAGTGCTGCAGGCAGTCAGCCCATGGACAATGTACAGCCTACACCTGATAAAAACTGCCAGTCTGCAGAAAGGTCCATGGACAATACAGTGACTTTGCCTGGACCAGGCACAGCGGCTGTACCTGCGAATGATGGAGGTGATGCTGGGTGCAGTAGTGCCACAACTCTGCAGAAGTCTGCATTGGACAGGACTGGAGCTGTGTGTACAGAGCGGGGGGAGGGGGTGGGTCCTGCCTCTGCTAATACAATCCCAGCTGAATCAGACGCTTTTCCGGCAGGTGTGAATGTATCTAAGGACAGGACTGCAAGTACTGGGGGTGGAAGGAAATCCTATGCTGGTGTTGCTGCTGCAGGATCTGGGAAGGGGGAACAAGCAGGGAAGGAGCATGGGAATGGGTTGTCTTCCTCCCTGTTTAAAAGGAGGAATGTTGTGCAGCTGAGGTGGGAAGGCGGTGGAATCCCCCCACATAGGAGGGCGGTGGTGGATAAGATTCTGCAGATGGGGTTCACGCCCGCAGATATCTTCGCCCTGATCAGTCCGGCAGGTTCCTATGAGTATGATTTGTCCTTTCTCCGCCCGGAGTCTTTGGACATATTTTGGGAGAAATATGAACACGTGTGTAGGGGCCTGCCGGACTGGAAGGGGCTCATGCCCAAACTTTTCTCCCGCCAGCCCCTCATTAAAGTGGTCACGATTCTGGTCCGCAATGAGTCCATACCACCGGGGGATCTATGTATATGGCTGAGGAGGTATGGAGACGTCCTGGGCCCCCTAAAGAAGATTCTGGATGATCGGGGAATATGGACGGGGGGATGGTCTGCTCAGTTAAAACTAAAGATCATTGATAATGTCGTCCAACATCTGCCATCCTCAGCTTTCCTGGGGAGGGACAGGCTGACCATCTTCTATCCGGGCCAGCCAAAGCTGTGCAATAAGTGTGGAGACAAGAGTCACCTTGCGTCCTCCTGTCCAGTGATGAAGTGCTCTCTGTGCCAGGGTATAGGACATCTGGCTAAGGATTGTAACCTCATAAGGTGCAATCTGTGCAATGCGGTGGGACATCCTTATAGCCAGTGTCCTGAGGCAATGCACAATAAGCCTGAGCTCATGAGGGAGTTCTTCCGCCTGGACATGGAGGATGCTCGGAGCTCAACAGCTGGAGGGCCTGTGAGTCCATCTGAGTCTGTGCCAATTCCCAATGTGTCCGTGGTGCCCCAGACTGTGCCAATTCCCAATGTGTCCGTGGTGCCCCAGTCAGTGGTGCCCCAGACTGTGCCAATTCCCAATGTGTCCGTGGTGCCCCAGACTGTGCCAATTCCCAATGTGTCAGTGTCTTCCCAGTCTGTAGGTAAGGTGTCAGTTGCAGAGAATGTGTCCAATCCTTCTGTGTCTTCTAAAATTGCAGAGGCAGCAAGAGGTGCTGGTGCATCAGGTGCGGTGCCAGTCCCCCTCCCTCGATGCTGCAGGGTTCCTGTTAAGGATCGTGGGGTGCAGAGGAGTGGGGAGGATGGTGAAGAGGCTGGCCTGGGGGTAGATAAGGGAAGGGAGTATGGGGGGGAGGGGGGTGAAGGGGGTGGGGAGGCTGCTGACTCCGGGTTGTCCAAGGATGATATGGAGTGGTTGGAGGATAAAAGGAGGAGAGGCAAAAAGAAGGGGAAAAAAGGAGGTACAGTTACCTTAAGTCCTGAGGTTTTGCCTTTGGCGAATAAATTTACGGTACTGTCTGAGGATGACTATGAATGGGACTCGTTCAGTTCTGCATCCTCTATGGATGAAGAGTGCCAGGGTGCAACGAAGCGCGCTGTTTCTCCAGGGAGAGGGAGTAGCCAGGCTGAGAAACGGCCTCAGCCACCTTAATGGCAGTTCCCACTCACTTTATATAAAAGGCTATATGCACAGTGATGCTCTTTAGTCTGGCTCTCCCGTAGGGATTATGTTGTGCGCAATTTGGTTTGCACCGTTTATTATGTTCTTGTGTTTGTTTCTGTTTTGTATAGTCATATTCAATTGTTTTGTAAATATGTTTTATTTATTATGGTTTTATTGGATATAAGTTGTTGTTTGTAAGATTTTTTCAATAAACAAAATTAACCCCTCATAATGGGGCACAGCGGGTGTACAGACCCGGGAACTCAGCACAGGGATGGAGGGAACCCCTCATAATGGGCACAGCAGGTGTACAGACCCGGGAACTCCGCACAGGGATGGTGGGAACTCCTCATAATGGGGCACAGCGGGTGTACAGACCCGGGAACTCAGCACAGGGATGGTGGGAACCCCTCATAATGGGCACAGCGGGTGTACAGACCCGGGAACTCAGCACAGAGATGGTGGGAACCCCTCATAATGGGCACAGCGGGGGGTACAGACCCGGGAACTCAGCACAGGGATGGTGGGAACTCCTCATAATGGGGCACAGCGGGTGTACAGACCCGGGAACTCAGCACAGGGATGGTGGGAACCCCTCATAATGGGCACAGCGGGGGGTACAGACCCGGGAACTCAGCACAGGGATGGTGGGAACCTCTCATAATGGGCACAGCGGGTGTACAGACCCGGGAACTCAGCACAGGGATGGTGGGAACCCCTCATAATGGGCACAGCGGGGGGTACAGACCCGGGTGGACTCTTCCTGTGTCATGTTCTGAACTCTCCTGTGATTGGTCGGTTCTGAGCGGGAGGCAGAGGGTTAACCTGCGCCCGATCGATGACAACCCTTCGCCCTCTGCCAGGGACGGCGGCTCAGGATCTGCAAACAGCCGGCGGCTCCCGACTCTCCCTCCTCATTAATATTTAGCTCTTCATTTCAGAATATTGACTCTGAGAACACAGATGTCCCCCAGAGGGGGAGGGGGGGGACGGAACGCGTCGCTCCGCAGCGCCCACTGACGGGGGCCACAAAGATGGTGGAGAAGAGATCCAACATGGCCGACAAAGGTCGCGATTGTTCCCCCAAACTAATGAGGAAAACAAAGAGCGGACACGGAAGAGCGCAGATCAGCTATGCGGACTCGGGGACGCCGCGCGTTCCGTAATGTTAATACCAGATGGACGCCGTTAGGGCGGGGCCAACGGAGACGATCGTCTCCTGCGCTCCGGGGATTCAGGATCGGCGCGTTCTTCTCCACTGGAAACATTTCCCATGAATGGCAGAAGCAGACGATTGCGAGGGGACAATGGGCGCTGTGTGGCGACCGGCCCGCCTGGCACCGCGATCACACGGCACCATCTGGGGATGACACAGCGACACCGAGCGACACCGAGCGACGCCGAGTGACACCGCCCGATATCAGGGGTGACAATACAAGAACTGAACTATTATTATATCTCTGACATATACCACAGTGCTGTACAGAGATCACTGAGCCAATCACATCAGTCTCTGTACAGAGGAGCTTACACTCTAATGTCCCCTCCCCCCCACATCACATCAGTCTCTGTACAGAGGAGCTTACACTCTAATGTCCCCTCCCCCACATCACATCAGTCTCTGTACAGAGGAGCTTACACTCTAATGTCCCCTCCCCCCACAGTCACATCAGTCTCTGTACAGAGGAGCTTACACTCTAATGTCCCCTCCCCCCACATCACATCAGTCTCTGTACAGAGGAGCTTACACACTAATGTCCCCTCCCCCCACATCACATCAGTCTCTGTACAGAGGAGCTTACACTCTAATGTCCCCTCCCCCCACATCACATCAGTCTCTGTACAGAGGAGCTTACACTCTAATGTCCCCTCCCCCCCCCACATCACATCAGTCTCTGTACATAGGAGCTTACACTCTAATGTCCCCTCCCCCACAGTCACATCAGTCTCTGTACAGAGGAGCTTACACTCTAATGTCCCCTCCCCCCCACATCACATCAGTCTCTGTACAGAGGAGCTTACACTCTAATGTCCCCTCCCCCCACATCACATCAGTCTCTGTAGAGGAGCTTACACTCTAATGTCCCCTCCCCCCACAGTCACATCAGTCTCTGTACAGAGGAGCTTATACTCTAATGTCCCCTCCCCCCCACAGTCACATCAGTCTCTGTACAGAGGAGCTTACACTCTAATGTCCCCTCCCCCCCCCCCACATCACATCAGTCTCTGTACAGAGGAGCTTACACTCTAATGTCCCCTCCCCCCCACATCACATCAGTCTCTGTACAGAGGAGCTTACACTCTAATGTCCCCTCCCCCCACAGTCACATCAGTCTCTGTACAGAGGAGCTTACACTCTAATGTCCCCTCCCCCCACAGTCACATCAGTCTCTGTACAGAGGAGCTTACACTCTAATGTCCCCTCCCCCCACAGTCACACCAGTCTCTGTACAGAGGAGCTTACACTCTAATGTCCCCTCCCCCCACAGTCACATCAGTCTCTGTACCAGAGGAGCTTACACTCTAATGTCCCCTCCCCCACACAGTCTCATCAGTCTCTGTACAGAGGAGCTTACACTCTAATGTCCCCCCCCCCCACAGTCACATCACATCAGTCTCTGTACAGAGGAGCTTACACTCTAATGTCCCCTCCCCCCCACATCACATCAGTCTCTGTACAGAGGAGCTTACACTCTAATGTCCCCTCCCCCCACAGTCACATCAGTCTCTGTACAGAGGAGCTTACACTCTAATGTCCCCTCCTCCCCCACAGTCACATCAGTCTCTGTACAGAGGAGCTTACACTCTAATGTCCCCTCCCCCCCACATCACATCAGTCTCTGTACAGAGGAGCTTACACTCTAATGTCCCCTCCCCCACATCACATCAGTCTCTGTACAGAGGAGCTTACACTCTAATGTCCCATCCCCCCCACATCACATCAGTCTCTGTACAGAGGAGCTTACACTCTAATGTCCCCCCCCCCCCACAGTCACATCAGTCTCTATACAGAGGAGCTTACACTCTAATGTCCCCTCCCCCACACATCACATCAGTCTCTGTACAGAGGAGCTTACACTCTAATGTCCCCTCCCCCGCAGTCACATCAGTCTCTGTACAGAGGAGCTTACACTCTAATGTCCCCTCCCCCCCACATCACATCAGTGTCTGTACAGAGGAGCTTACACTCTAATGTCCCCTCCCCCCACAGTCACATCAGTCTCTGTACAGAGGAGCTTACACTCTAATGTCCCCTCCCCCCCCACATCACATCAGTCTCTGTACAGAGGAGCTTACACTCTAATGTCCCCTCCCCCCCCACAGTCACATCAGTCTCTGTACAGAGGAGCTTACACTCTAATGTCCCCTCCCCCCACACATCACATCAGTCTCTGTACAGAGGAGCTTACACTCTAATGTCCCCCCCCCACAGTCACATCAGTCTCTGTACAGAGGAGCTTACACTCTAATGTCCCCTCCCCCCCACAGTCACATCAGTCTCTGTACAGAGGAGCTTACACTCTAATGTCCCCTCCCCCCCACAGTCACATCAGTCTCTGTACAGAGGAGCTTACACTCTAATGTCCCCTCCCCCCACAGTCACATCAGTCTCTGTACAGAGGAGCTTACACTCTAATGTCCCCTCCCCCCACAGTCACATCAGTCTCTGTACAGAGGAGCTTACACTCTAATGTCCCCTCCCCCCACAGTCACATCAGTCTCTGTACAGAGGAGCTTACACTCTAATGCCCCCTCCCCCCACATCACATCAGTCTCTGTACAGAGGAGCTTACACTCTAATGTCCCCTCCCCCCCACAGTCACATCAGTCTCTGTACAGAGGAGCTTACACTCTAATGTCCCCTCCCCCCCACAGTCACATCAGTCTCTATACAGAGGAGCTTACACTCTAATGTCCCCTCCCCCCCACATCACATCAGTCTCTGTACAGAGGAGCTTACACTCTAATGTCCCCTCCCCCCCACAGTCACATCAGTCTCTGTACAGAGGAGCTTACACTCTAATGTCCCCTCCCCCCACAGTCACACCAGTCTCTGTACAGAGGAGCTTACACTCTAATGTCCCCCTCCCCCCACAGTCACATCAGTCTCTGTACAGAGGAGCTTACACTCTAATGTCCCCTCCCCCCACAGTCACATCAGTCTCTGTACAGAGGAGCTTACACTCTAATGTCCCCTCCCCCCACAGTCACATCAGTCTCTGTACAGAGGAGCTTACACTCTAATGTCCCCCTCCCCCCACAGTCACATCAGTCTCTGTACAGAGGAGCTTACACTCTAATGTCCCCTCCCCCACATCACATCAGTCTCTGTACAGAGGAGCTTACACTCTAATGTCCCCTCCCCCCCCACATCACATCAGTCTCTGTACAGAGGAGCTTACACTCTAATGTCCCCTCCCCCCACATCACATCAGTCTCTGTACAGAGGAGCTTACACTCTAATGTCCCCTCCCCCCCCACAGTCACATCAGTCTCTGTACAGAGGAGCTTACACTCTAATGCAACTAACATTTCCTCAGTCTCCTCCCCCCAGTGATCAGACTGTACATTGTAACTTTGTAGCCAGTCACAAGGTGAGAGGCTGCAGCCAGGGGCTGATTTGTGTCAGACATTTGTGAACACCGGCAAGGAACGGCCCGTCTGCAGATCCGCCTCGTCTCCCTGAGCCGGGATTCGGGTGCAGGAATGGGAATACCTGGAAGGGTGACACTGTCACATGACTCAGCGTTCCCCCCCCCCCCCTCTGCGGATTATCAGGCGGCGCACAGAGGAGAAAAGATAAAAGAATGGCGGCTCCCGGGGGTCATAAAGTCATTAGGAGAGGAAAACTGCTACTGGGGGGAGGGGAGGGGGAGGAGCCACACCACGCATTAACCCTTCACACCCAATCCCATCGCCCAGAAATCCTCGGAAATCTTCAACAAAAATAAAGAATAATAATGCGGTGATCCCGCCAGGAAGTTCCACGTTCCGGCACTTCCTGTTATAAGGTGACAACGCTCCAAATGTGCTTCTGTGTTGTCACCGCCCCCCCATAGGCCACACCCCCCTCACCACCCCCCCAGTACACTACAATCCCAACAGCGCCCGGCCCCGCCCTCCTCTTCACATAGCGACCAATAATAATAATAATAAAGGGGCTCTAATTCTGAAGAAAAAGGCGGGATCTGAATAATATGACTCCGCCCCCAGCGAAGGTTTTGATTGGTCGGCGATCACGAGGCTCGAAGCTGAACACAAGAACGCGGGTCTGCGATCGTTCCTACGTTACGAAGCTCGGCTCACGCCCAGGCAGGCTGGGGGTCGATGTCTTTTTTTACTGACGCGTTTTGCATTTTGGAACGCGCGTTTTGTGTTTTTTTTTGTACGTATAGTGCGACTCGCAAGCGCCTTTAAAGCCCGGGCTCGCGGTTCACAGGTTCCTTCTGATCCCTTTTCAACGCACACCGTTTTTTTGACGCGTTTTTCTCAAATTTTATTGACGCGTTTTGCATTTTGGAACGCGCGTTTTTGATGCCTTTCGTTTTTTGGCGTGACAGTTCTGTTCATTTAGAGCGACTTTAATGCGTCTTTAGGCCCGGTTCACATCCATGCCGTTTCTTTTTGATCCCTTTCAGCGCACGCATTTTTTACGCTTTTTTCTCAAATTTTTTATCGCGTTTTGCATCTTGGAACACGCGGTTTTGATGCGTTTAGTTTTTTCTGCGTGTGACAGTTCTGCTCATGTAGTGCGATTTTGATGCGTCTTTAGGCCCGGTTCACATCTATGCCGTTTCCTTTTGATCCTTTTTAGCGCACACGTTTTCTGCGCTTTTTTGCCTCATTTTTTTTACGCCTTTTGCATTTTGGAACGCGTGTTTTTGATGCGTTTTGTGTTTTTTAATTCTGTGACAGTTCTCTATGTCGTTTCCTTTTGATCCTTTTCGGCGCACGCGTTTTTGACGCTTTTTTCTCACATTTTTAGACGCGTTTTGTATTTTGGAACTCGCGGTTTTTGACGCATTTTTCGGTGACCGTTCTCTATGTCGTTTCCTTTTGATACTTTTCAGCGCACTTTTTTTTACGCTTTTTTCTCACATTTTTGGACGCGTTTTGCATTTTGGAACACGCGGTTTTTGACGCATTTTTCTGTGACCGTTGTGCAACTTTGATGCAAATTTTAGCCGTGTTCACATAAATGCCGTTTCCTGTTTGGTCCCTTTCGGCGCTCGCGTTATTTTAAGCGTTTTTTTATGCGTTTTTTTTGGAACGACCTGGGCTCAGAGAAAGTGCGACGAATGCTGCAGTGCGTCAGACTGAGGATATCTAGTGGCAGAAAGGGGGGGAAATCTCTGGAGCTGATTAGACACCGGGCTGCCCTGCAAGAGAGGAAGCCTGCCCCCCCCCCTGAAATCCTACCCCCCATCCCCCCCCCACCGGACACGGGTGGCACCATCTGACTGCAATGGTGTCACCCCCGTCTGTGACGGCGCCCCGGACCGAATCATTTACAGCGGCCAGCTTGGGGGGCGCACTGTGACCGGCCTGGCCGGAGGGAAGCTGATTGGGGGAGGTGGGGGGGGGGTGACACCACGTTTTACCGCACCAGGTGACACCAACCCTAATGACGCCACAGACCAGACTGATGACATCATCGCGGGCCCCGTGTCCTCAGATCCCCCCCCCCCTCCAGGTGATAACAGCCGGCGCTCCGATCCCAAAAAAAAATCAATGGCGCCTCCACAGAAAGCCGAAGGGTTAAAAAAAAAAACGGCGACGTCTATCGCCGCAAGTCCATCAAAACAGTTGATAAGCAAAAAAAAAAAAAAAAACACCGGCGCCGACGCCAAGCGCCCCGCCCCCCTCCGCAACCGACAAACTCGCCTATCGCCCCTTTTATTTTCTGCCCGCGCCATAAAAAAAGAGAAAATCAACATCCAAATGATCTTATTTATGGCGAGGAAATCAGCCGCGTGCGCTTAATGCGCCGCGCTAATGAATTTATTGCCGGCTTTGGAATTTGACAGAAGTTGTAAAAAACTCATTAACTTTAAGCTGTGTGCGATTTTCACACGGCGGCGCCCCTCCCCCCCCCCACCTGAACCGCCCCCCCCCCATTTACCTGACACCCACCTGAACCGCACACCCCCCCTACCCCGCCCCGAGCAACGTCCAGCGCTCTGAGATAGGAGGGCGTTCCTTCCAATCAGGCGCCGCGACTCCCATAGAGAAATGTATCTTCACCCAGCAGGACGTTGTTACATTGTTACATTTCCTCCGCGGCGCCGAGGGACCGCCCACAAAATGATAAGTTAAAAAAACTTTTTTTTTGCTAGAAAATTACTTAGAAACCCCAAACATTATAAAAAAAAATTCTAACACCCTAGAGAATAAACGGCGGCCGTTGCGATACATTTTGTCACGCCGTATTTGCGCAGCGGTCTTGTAATGGCACTTTTTTTTTTTTTTTTTTTTTTATTAAAAAATCACTTTTTTTGATTAAATTTTTTTTAAATTAAAAAATCATTTTTTTTAAATTAAAAAATCACTTTTTTTTAATTAAAAAATCACTTTTTTTAAATTAAAAAATCACTTTTTTTAAATTAAAAAATCATTTTTTTTATTAAAAAATCACTTTTTTTTATTAAAAAATCACTTTTTTTTTATTAAAAAATGACTACAAAACGTGTTTTGAGTTACAGAGGAGGTCTAGGGCTAGAATTATTGCTCTCGCTCTACCGATCGCGGCGACACCTCACATGTGTGGTTTGAATACCACTTTCATATGGGGGCGCTGCTCACGTAGGCGTGCGCCTCTGCGTGCAAGCTCGTCGGGACGGGGCGCGTTTACATTTTTTTTATTTTTTATTCTTATTTATTTTACCTTTTATTTAAATTTTTTACACTGTTCTTTAAAAAAAAAAAAAAAGTTGCGTCACTTTTATTCCTGTTACAGGGTTAATAGAAAACAAGCATGACAGGTCCTCTTAAATAAATACTGCAATAAAATAAATACCAATAATATATCAATAACAATAAATAAATAAATCATCAATAACATTTAACCCCTTACAATAAATAAATGAAAGCGGATGGAGAGAGAGAGAGAGAGAGACTTGTAAAGCGCAACACATGCGAACTGAATCGCCTCTGGGCGCTGTATCCATTTCATGGGTAAGGAACCCCTTGACACGCTTGTAATCCAAAGCACTTGTATATCAAAGCGAATTTCCCCATAAGAAATAATGGAAAATCAAATAATTTGTTCCACAACCATTTATTCATCATAAGTAGACAGGTGCACTGCCGAGAAATTCATTTTTTTTTTTTTAGCTTTCGTTTCATTAATTTTTCTTTTCTTTTTTCGGAAATTCAGGAAATTAGAAAATTCATAATTCGGAAATTCTAAAAATTCGTAGGGCCAGATCCAAATACAATTGCACTTGCGCCGCGTATCAGAGATATGCTACGCCGCCGTACCTTACCTGGCGTACTTTCAAATCCTCAAAGATTTTGCGCCGTAAGTTACGGCGGCGTAGTGTATTTCTGGCGCCGATTGAACTGCGCATGCTCCATTTCGAAATTTCCCGCCGTGCTTTGCGCGAAATGACGTCGCAACGACGTCATTTTTTTAACTTAGACGTGACTTACGTCCGTCCCTATTCACGGACGACTTACGCAAAAAAAAAAAAATTCGAATTTCGACGCGGGAACGACGGCCATACTTAACATGGCAAGTCTATCTATACGCCGCAAAATAGCAGCTTTAACTATATGCCGGAAAAAGCCGACTAGAGACGACGTAAGAGAATGCGACGGCCGCGCGTACCTTTGTGGATCGACGGAAAAAGATAATTTGCATACCCGACGCGGAAAACAACGTGAACTCCACCCAGCGGACGCCAAAGTATTGCACCTACGATCCGAAGCCGTACGCCTGTCGGATCGAACCCAGATGCCGCCGTATCTTGGTTTGAGGATTCAAACTAAAGATACGACGCGGGTAATTTGAAAGTACGCCGGCGTATCAGTAGATACGCCGGCGTACTCGCTATGTGGATCTGGCCCGTAATTCAGAAATTCGAACATTCGGAAATTCAACTTTCCAAATTTTCCATTTTCAAATTTTAGATTTTCAAGTTTTAGATTTTCAAATCTCGAATTTTCGAAATTCGGAAATTCAAAAATTCGGAAATTCAAAAATGCAGAAATCCGAAAATTCGGGATTTTGGAAATTCGAAATTTTCAAAATTCCAAAATCTGAACATTTCAGAATAACTAATTTGTCAAAATTCGTTAAAAAAAGAATTCGGAACTGAACGAATTGCACATGTCGTGCAGAAACATGCTTGTAATCCAAAGCACTTGTATATCAAAGCGAATTTCCCCATAAGAAATAATGGAAACTCAAATAATTCGTTCCACAACCATTTATTCATAAGTAGACATGTGCACTGCCAAAAAAAAAAAAATCCACTTTCGTTTCATTCGTTTTTTTTCGTAAATTTGTAAATGTAGTAAATTCGGAAACTCAAAAATTCGGAATTTCTGAATAGAGACCGCTGCTTCCCCACAGAATGTGTTTTCCGATAAGAAAGGTTGCCGAGCCACCAAGATTCCACACAAGCGCCTGTGTTGTAAATTTTGAAAATGAATTTCTTCAGAATGCTTATAGATACGGAGATAAATGAGGGGTCGTTTTAAAGTGTTTTTACTGCTTGTTACGAATATATAAATACCTTTTTATTTTTTTAAATAACAAACATGTTATACTTACCTCTACTGTGCAGCTCGTTTTGCACAGAGTGGCCCCCCGATCCTCGTCTTCTGGGGTCCCTCGGCGGCTGTCCTCCCCCGCAAGAACTCGCCACATTCATGCGAGAGAGCTCGCATTCCGTGTAGTCCTTGCGGGCCATAGCCGTTCGCGTGCCCCACGTCACTGGATGTGATTGACGGCAGCGCCAGCCAATGGCTGCGCTGCTTTCAATCCATCCGCTCTAGCCAATTGGCGGCCAGGCTGAGCAACGAAGAGGATCTCGGGACCGAGCGCGGGACTTTGGAGGGGGTCAGGTAAGTATAAAAAGTTGAAAAAGAGAGATTGGATACAGAGGAGGATTCTGGGAGAGTGGATACAGAGGAGGATTCTGGGAGAACAGATACAGAAGGAGGATTCTGGGAGAATGGATACAGAGGAGGATCCTGGGAGATTGGATACAGAGGAGGATTCTGGGAGAATGGATAAGAGGAAGATTCTGGGAGAGTGGATACAGAGGAGGATTCTGGGAGAACAGATACAGAAGGAGGATTCTGGGAGAATGGATACAGAGGAGGATCCTGGGAGAATGGATACAGAGGAGGATTCTGGGAGAATGGATACAGAGGAGGATTCTGGGAGAATGGATACAGAGGAGGATTCTGGGAGAATGGATACAGAGGAGGATTCTGGGAGATTGGATACAGAGGAGGATTCTGGGAGAATGGATAAGAGGAAGATTCTGGGAGAGTGGATACAGAGGAGGATTCTGGGAGATTGGATACAGAGGAGGATTCTGAGAGAATGGATACAGAGGAGGATTCTGGGAGAATGGATAAGAGGAAGATTCTGGGAGAGTGGATACAGAGGAGGATTCTGGGAGAGTGGATACAGAGGAAGATTCTGGGAGAGTGGATACAGAGGAGGATTCTGGGAGAGTGGATACAGAGGAGGATTCTGGGAGAATGGATACAGAAGAGGATTCTGGGGGATTGGATACAGAGGAGGATTCTGGGGGATTGGATACAGAGGAGGATTCTGGGAGAATGGATAAGAGGAAGATTCTGGGAGAGTGGATACAGAGGAGGATTCTGGGAGATCGGATGCAGAGGAGGATTCTGGGAGAATGGATACAGAAGAGGATTCTGGGGGATTGGATAGAGAGGAGGATTCTGGGAGAATGGATACAGAGGAGGATTCTGGGAGAATGGATACAGAGAAGGATTCTGGGAGAGTGGATACAGAGGAAGATTCTGGGAGAGTGGATACAGAGGAGGATTCTGGGAGAGTGGATACAGAGGAGGATTCTGGGAGAATGGATACAGAAGAGGATTCTGGGGGATTGGATAGAGAGGAGGATTCTGGGAGAATGGATACAGAGGAGGATTCTGGGAGAATGGATAAGAGGAAGATTCTGGGAGAGTGGATACAGAGGAGGATTCTGGGAGATCGGATGCAGAGGAGGATTCTGGGAGAATGGATAGAGGAGGATTCTGGGAGAATGGATACAGAGGAAGATTCTCGGCTCTGAACAATGAGGGGAAGTGGAGTGACTCCATGAGAAGGCTGCCGAGGGATCAATAGGGAGGGAGAAGGAAATGGAGATAAGGAATTCAGGTGAAGGTGATAGGGGAGGTTAATGAACATGATTGGATTCAGAGTTCACTCGTTGCTCTGGGATTGGCAAATCTCATCAGCGACAAACACAGCGATTCCTGGGAGTGAACGGGACATGAAACATAAACATTGTTTGGCAAGACAAATAGCTCTGTCAGGGTGCAGAGGAGGATTCTGGGAGAGTGGATACAGAGGAGGATTCTGGGAGAATGGATACAGAGGAGGATTCTGGGGGAATGGATACAGAGGAGGATTCTGGGAGATTGGATACAGAGGAGGATTCTGAGAGAGTAAATACAGAGGAGGATTCTGGGAGATCGGATACAGAAGAGGATTCTGGGAACGGTGCAGAAAGACTCCAGAGGATTCTGGGAGAATGGATACAGAGGAGGATTCTGGGAGAATGGATACAGAGGAGGATTCTGGGAGAATGGATACAGAGGAGGATTCTGGGAGAATGGATACAGAGGAGGATTCTGGGAGATTGGATACAGAGGAGGATTCTGGGAGAATGGATACAGAGGAGGATTCTGGCAGAATGGATACAGAGGAGGATTCTGGGAGAATGGATACAGAGGAGGATTCTGGGAGAGTGGATACAGAGGAGGATTCTGGGAGAGTGGATACAGAGGAGGATTTTGGGAGAATGGATACAGAGGAGGATTCTGGGAGAGTGGATACAGAGGAGGATTCTGGGGGATCGGATGCAAAGGAGGATTCTGGGAAGGGTGAAGGAAGACTCCGGAGGATTCTGGGAGATCAGATACAGAGGAGGATTCTGGGAGGGGTGGAGGAAGACTCCGGAGGATTCTGGGAGATCGGATACAGAGGAGGATTCTGGGAGAATGGATACAGAGGAGGATTCTGGGAGAATGGATACAGAGGAGGATTCTGGGAGAATGGATACAGAGGAGGATTCTGGGAGAGTAAATACAGAGGAGGATTCTGGGAGAATGGATACAGAAGAGGATTCTGAGAGATTGGATACAGAGGAGGATTCTGGGAGAATGGATACAGAGGAGGATTCTGGAAGAGTGGATACAGAGGAGGATTCTGGGAGAATGGATACAGAAGAGGATTCTGGGAGAATGGATACAGAGGAGGATTCTGGGAGAATGGATACAGAAGAGGATTCTGGGAGAATGGATACAGAGGAGGATTCTGGGAGAATGGATACAGAGGAGGATTCTGAGAGAATGAATACAGAGGAGGATTCTGGGAAGGGTGGAGGAAGACTCCGGAGGATTCTGGGAAGGGTGGAGGAAGACTCCGGAGGATTCTGAGAAGGGTGGAGGAAGACTCTGGAGGATTCTGGGAAGGGTTGAGGAAGACTCCGGAGGATTCTGGGAAGGGTGGAGGAAGACTCCGGAGGGTTCTGGGAAGGGTGGAGGAAGACTCCGGAGGATTCTGGGAAGGGTGGAGGAAGACTCCGGAGGGTTCTGGGAAGGGTGGAGGAAGACTCCGGAGGATTCTGAGAAGGGTGGAGGAAGACTCCGGAGGATTCTGGGAAGGGTGGAGGAAGACTCCGGAGGATTCTGGGAAGGGTGGAGGAAGACTCCGGAGGATCCTGGGAAGGGTGGAGGAAGACTCCGGAGGGTTCTGGGAAGGGTGGAGGAAGACTCCGGAGGATTCTGAGAAGGGTGGAGGAAGACTCCGGAGGATTCTGAGAAGGGTGGAGGAAGACTCCGGAGGATTCTGGGAAGGGTGGAGGAAGACTCCGGAGGATCCTGGGAAGGGTGGAGGAAGACTCCGGAGGATTCTGGGAAGGGTGGAGGAAGACTCCGGAGGATTCTGAGAAGGGTGGAGGAAGACTCCGGAGAATTCTGGGAAGGGTGGAGAAAGACTCCGGAGGATTCTGGGAAGGGTGGAGGAAGACTCCGGAGGATTCTGGGAAGGGGGAGGAAGACTCCGGAGGATTCTGGGAAGGGTGGAGGAAGACTCCGGAGGATTCTGGGAAGGGTGGAGGAAGACTCCGGAGGAGTCGGCTCGCATTGGACAGACATTCCCGATCTGCTCCTCAGACGACTCTCATGAATCCTGATGGGAGAGGCGACCTTTTCCAAAGGTCACACGTCATCGGATTTTATATCACGCCGGACAGGTAAAAAAAATCGTTTTTCCAATAGAGTTATGTGAATGCGCGGCAGGTTGCCGGGAAAATAATAATTAAGAGGAAGACATTGGTCTTCCCACGTGCGGCTTCCATGAGCTCCGCGCCGGACGCGAGCGGCCGCCATGTCGACCTCCCCCGCCGGGGCGCCCCGCACCCCCCCCCTGATTAATGGATCTTCCTTCTCCTCCCATTTGTTTTCTCAAATATTCCAAAATGTAATAAAATCACGTCAGGCGTCCCCTCCCCCGAGAGATAAAGTGTCCGTCCTTCTGTAATAGAATTTCTGCAAAGATTCCGAGACCCGCGCCTTGATCTCTGAGCCCCTCCCCCACCCAAGACCCTCATCCGAGATCCGAATTCTACTCATCGACGCGGATTTCATCCCTCAACTCCACCGAGTAACAGAGAGAAGGGACATTCTTCCCACCGATCACCAATGTAAGGGACATTCTTCCCACTGATCACCAATGTAAGGGACATTCTTCCCACTGATCACCAATGTAAGGAACATTCTTCCCACTGATCACCAATGTAAGGGACATTCTTCTCACTGATCACCAATGTAAGGGACATTCTTCCCACTGATCACCAATGTAAGGGACATTCTTCCCACTGATCACCAATGTAAGGGACATTCTTCCCACTGATCACCAATGTAAGGGACATTCTTCTCACTGATCACCAATGTAAGGGACATTCTTCCCACTGATCACCAATGTAAGGGACATTCTTCCCACTGATCACCAATGTAAGGGACATTCTTCCCACTGATCACCAATGTAAGGGACATTCTTCTCACTGATCACCAATGTAAGGGACATTCTTCTCACTGATCACCAATGTAAGGGACATTCTTCCCACTGATCACCAATGTAAGGAACATTCTTCTCACTGATCACCAATGTAAGGGACATTCTTCCCACTGATCACCAATGTAAGGGACATTCTTCTCACTGATCACCAATGTAAGGGACATTCTTCTCACTGATCACCAATGTAAGGAACATTCTTCTCACTGATCACCAATGTAAGGAACATTCTTCTCACTGATCACCAATGTAAGGGACATTCTTCTCACTGATCACCAATGTAAGGGACATTCTTCTCACTGATCACCAATGTAAGGGACATTCTTCCCACTGATCACCAATGTAAGGAACATTCTTCTCACTGATCACCAATGTAAGGGACATTCTTCTCACTGATCACCAATGTAAGGGACATTCTTCTCAATGATCACCAATGTAAGGAACATTCTTCTCACTGATCACCAATGTAAGGGACATTCTTCTCACTGATCACCAATGTAAGGGACATTCTTCTCACTGATCACCAATGTAAGGAACATTCTTCTCACTGATCACCAATGTAAGGAACATTCTTCTCACTGATCACCAATGTAAGGGACATTCTTCTCACTGATCACCAATGTAAGGGACATTCTTCTCACTGATCACCAATGTAAGGGACATTCTTCCCACTGATCACCAATGTAAGGAACATTCTTCTCACTGATCACCAATGTAAGGGACATTCTTCTCACTGATCACCAATGTAAGGGACATTCTTCTCAATGATCACCAATGTAAGGAACATTCTTCTCACTGATCACCAATGTAAGGGACATTCTTCTCACTGATCACCAATGTAAGGAACATTCTTCCCACTGATCACCAATGTAAGGAACATTCTTCTCCCTGATCACCAATGTAAGGAACATTCTTCTCCCTGATCACCAATGTAAGGGACATTCTTCTCACTGATCACCAATGTAAGGAACATTCTTCTCACTGATCACCAATGTAAGGGACATTCTTCCCACTGATCACCAATGTAAGGGACATTCTTCCCACTGATCACTAATGTAAGGAATATTCTTCTCACTGATCACCAATGTAAGGGACATTCTTCTCACTGATCACCAATGTAAGGGACATTCTTCTCACTGATCACCAATGTAAGGGACATTCTTCCCACTGATCACCAATGTAAGGGACATTCTTCTCACTGATCACCAATGTAAGGGACATTCTTCTCACTGATCACCAATGTAAGGGACATTCTTCCCACTGATCACCAATGTAAGGGACATTCTTCCCACTGATCACCAATGTAAGGGACATTCTTCTCACTGATCACCAATGTAAGGGACATTCTTCTCACTGATCACCAATGTAAGGGACATTCTTCTCACTGATCACCAATGTAAGGGACATTCTTCCCACTGATCACCAATGTAAGGAACATTCTTCCCACTGATCACCAATGTAAGGAACATTCTTCTCACTGATCACCAATGTAAGGGACATTCTTCTTACTGATCACCAATGTAAGGATCATTCTTCCCACTGATCACCAATGTAAGGGACATTCTTCTCACTGATCACCAATGTAAGGGACATTCTTCTCACTGATCACCAATGTAAGGGACATTCTTCTCACTGATCACCAATGTAAGGGACATTCTTCCCACTGATCACCAATGTAAGGGACATTCTTCCCACTGATCACCAATGTAAGGGACATTCTTCTCACTGATCACCAATGTAAGGGACATTCTTCTCACTGATCACCAATGTAAGGGACATTCTTCCCACTGATCACCAATGTAAGGGACATTCTTCCCACTGATCACCAATGTAAGGGACATTCTTCTCACTGATCACCAATGTAAGGGACATTCTTCTCACTGATCACCAATGTAAGGAACATTCTTCCCACTGATCACCAATGTAAGGGACATTCTTCTCACTGATCACCAATGTAAGGGACATTCTTCTCACTGATCACCAATGTAAGGGACATTCTTCTCACTGATCACCAATGTAAGGGACATTCTTCCCACTGATCACCAATGTAAGGAACATTCTTCTCACTGATCACCAATGTAAGGGACATTCTTCTCACTGATCACCAATGTAAGGAACATTCTTCTCACTGATCACCAATGTAAGGGACATTCTTCTCACTGATCACCAATGTAAGGAACATTCTTCTCACTGATCACCAATGTAAGGGACATTCTTCCCACTGATCACCAATGTAAGGGACATTCTTCTCACTGATCACCAATGTAAGGGACATTCTTCCCACTGATCACCAATGTAAGGGACATTCTTCCCACTGATCACCAATGTAAGGGACATTCTTCTCACTGATCACCAATGTAAGGGACATTCTTCTCACTGATCACCAATGTAAGGAACATTCTTCTCACTGATCACCAATGTAAGGAACATTCTTCTCACTGATCACCAATGTAAGGGACATTCTTCTCCCCGATCACCAATGTAAGGGACATTCTTCCTCTATACTCAGCACTAGGAATCGATTATTAATTTCTTTGATGTGTAACTTTTTGTTTGTAAACATTGTAACAAATATCTTTCTGGAGATGATGGTCTTGAAGAATGAGCGCAGTGTATCTGCGGACAGGGGGTCCCGTAAAGAAGAAATGCTTCTTTTTAAGGACTGGGTGGTCCCTGGAGGTCGCAGCTCCTCTCCCTCCCCCGACTTTCACAGTGAAAAATATATAACTTCCCTGAAAACAAACTGTGAAGCAGAGCGGCTCACATAAACTTCCAGAAAAAAAAAGTGTTAGCCAAACACAGTAACGGCATCAAACGCGGAGAGCGCGCCTCCCATCACGCGGCGGGTGACTCATAGTACAAACACCGCGCCTGCACCGACCGCGCCGCGGCCTCACTCATACCGCTCGCAGACTTTCCATAGGGGCTCCGGGGGACGGAACATTCGCCGGTTTGTAAAAAAAACAGGGAAACGCTCTTTGTTCGTCGATCCTCCGTCATTCGGTGACTCGCTGATGTTTCGCACGAAAACTTTCACAGCGCTAAAGTCGCAAACGTACATTTTGCATGATATGGTTCAGTGCCAACTTCAGCGGGTTTTTCACAGTGAAAGGGTTTGGGGGGGAGGGGCTGAAATGGCGCCATACGAAAATTTGGGATAACAGTCTCAATTTAAGAGATTTGATACATTTTATTGCAAAAACACTTTAAATACAAAATTTTAAAAGAAGCTAAAATAATCAACGAACATGAGCGCTAAAGATGCGACAATTGTAACAGTGATACCATCTGTATATATATATATATATATATATATATATATATATATATTGCTCAACATGTTTCGCACGTGAAAATATCGCTTCTTCAGGAGCTTAATTGTACAAATACACAAGATATTAGAGAGCGAGTATCACATTATAGCTACAAATCAAAAGAAAGAAACAAATGTTACTCAGGATCACAAATATAAAGATAAGATTAATTAAATATAGAATCTCTGCAGAAAGAGAGAGAGCAGAGCTGTGGGAGGAACACACTAAGCTCCACCCACCGCAGAAAACTACAGGAGGGGGCGGAGACAAGGCCAGTCACCGTGCAGAAGGAGGGGGAGATAAGGGAGGGCCACAGCAGAGGGAGGTGGAGACAAGACCAGCCCCCCTGCAGAAGGAGAGAGAGCAGAGCTGTGGGAGGAACACACTAAGCTCCACCCACCGCAGAAAAATACAGGAGGGGGCGGAGACAAGACCTGTCCCCCTGCACAAGGAGAGAGAGCAGAGCTGTGGGAGGGGCCCATCAGGCTCCACCCACTACAGAAAACTACAGGAGGGGGTGGAGACAAAGCCAGTTACCCTGAAGAAGGAGAGAGAGCAGAGCTGTGGGAAGGAACCACCCGCTATAGGAGGGGGCAGAGACAAGACCTGTCCCCCTGCACAAGGAGAGAGAGCAGAGCCGTGGGAGGGAACCACCCGCTACAGGAGGGGGTGGAGACAAGACCTGTCCCCCTGCACAAGGAGAGAGAGCAGAGCTGTGGGAGGGGCCCATCCGGCTCCACCCACTACAGAAAACAACAGAAAGTGGCGGAGACAAAGCCAGTACCCTGAAGGAGAGAGAGCAGAGCCGTGGGAGGGAACCACACTCTACAGGAGGGGGCGGAGACAAGACCTGTAACCCTGCACAAGGAGAGAGAGCAGAGCCGTGCGAGGGGCCCATCCGGCTCCACCCACTACAGAAAACTACAGGAGGGGGCGGAGACAAAGCCAGTTACCCTGAAGAAGCAGAGAGAGCAGAGCTGTGAGAGGGAACCACCCGCTACAGGAGGGGGGCGGAGACAAGACCTGTCCCCTGGCACAAGGAGAGAGAACAGCAGTGGGCGGTCTTTATTACAGGAAGTCTCACACCGGATTACTGGAAGAAGATTCCAGAAGAAGTCACATGACCGAGTTCTGCCCATTTTATTGGGTATCCCATATTTCCTTACAGGAGTAACGGGATCCTTCCCGAGTTTCCTCCACGAGCTCCTCTACCCAGATCCGGATCCCGTGGTCTACGGCCATCAGCGGCTCTGCGTGTGAACTACTTACTGGATGATCGTTAAGACGTTACGATCGTTAAGGAAGCAGAAGCTCAGACACATCTGTCACCTCGTTTCTCGGTGTTGGGGGGGGGGGGAGGGGAGGGATAAAAATCGCCTTAAAGTCCCAGCGCAGCCCGCCAGCATCAGCACATCCGCTGCGCCGCTGCCACACAGCTCAATTAGTAAAGTGAATATATTATATAAAGTCTAAAAGATTAAACCATCATCGTCAGCCCATAATTTCAGCGCGGTAGTCAGAGCCGCCGCTCGCTCTTATTAACTCCCCAACAAATGTGATGAAAATGTTCAAACAGAATGTTAATGCAACGTTACGTGCGATTTTCCCAGGCGGCTCGGCGCTGAAATATTTCTTTATTAATAGTAATTGAGGGTATAAATTATGAATGGAGAGATTTTCTCCTTTCAGAAGGACACTCATCATAATGACAATAAGTCTTTATAATTGTCTTTTTTTTTGGAGAGAGGAGCGTTTGGGGGTCATCGAAGGAGTAAAGGAAGGGGGGCCGGGGGAGAAAAAAAAAAAAGGGCATATTAGCCGGGGTAAGAGGAGAGGAAGTCCGGCGGGATATTTATTAGTGTTTGCGCCAATCTCACATTAACGCTTTGCCTCCCGGAGCTCCCGGAAAATCACAAGTTGGAGACTGGAGACGGTTTATGGGGGGGGGGGGGGGGGGGAAAAAAAAACATTCCGAGAGAATTCAAACTCCAAATGATATAAATTGGAGAATTGGAGAATATAGAATTCCATCGCCTTCCAAGTATTATCTATTCCGGAATTTATAATTCTAATATTATATGTCTTTCTATACTAAAGCAATTGTTTGCTTAGACTTTGGACAAAGGAACCCCAGAGCAAACATGGCATAACATTTGTTGATCCATTTTATAGATCTCCATCACCTTCTAAGATTTTTTTTTCCTCTGTTCTGGAATTTATAAATTTAATGTTATCTGTCTTTCTATAATAAAGTCATTTTTTGCTTGGACTCTGAATATTGGTTACTATAGAGGGAGAGTCACTATAGAAGAAGAGTTACTATAGAAGAAGAGTTACTATAGAAAAGTTACTATAGAAGAAGAGTCACTATAGAAGAAGAGTCACTATAGAAGAAGAGTCACTATAGAAGAAGAGTCACTATAGAAGAGTTACTATAGAAGAAGAGTCACTATAGAAGAAGAGTCACTATAGAAGAGTTACTATAGAAGAGATGCTATAGAAAAAGAGTTACTATAGAAGAGTTACTATAGAGGAAGAGTTACTATAGAGGAAGAGTCACTATAGAAGAGTTACTATAGAAGAAGAGTTACTATAGAAGAGTTACTATAGAGGAAGAGTTACTATAGAAGAAGAGTCACTATAGAAGAAGAGTTACTATAGAGGAAGAGTTACTATAGAAGAAGAGTCACTATAGAATAAGAGTTACTATAGAAGAGTTACTATAGAAGACAAGTCACTATAGAAGAAGAGTCACTATAGAAGAAGAGTCACTATAGAAGAAGAGTTACTATAGAAGAAGAGTCACTATAGAAGAGTTACTATAGAAGACAAGTCACTATAGAAGAAGAGTCACTATAGAAGAGTTACTATAGAAGAAGAGTCACTATAGAAGAGTCACTATAGAAGAAGAGTCACTGTAGAAGAAGAGTCACTATAGAGGAAGAGTTACTAAAGAAGAAGAGTCACTATAGAAGAAGAGTCACTATAGAAGATTTACTATAGAAGAAGAGTTACTATAGAGGAAGAGTTACTATAGAAGAAGAGTCACTATAGAAGATTTACTATAGAAGAAGAGTTACTATAGAGGAAGAGTTACTATAGAAGAAGAGTCACTATAGAGGAAGATTTACTATAGAGGAAGGGATACTATAGAAGAAGAGTTACTATAGAAGAAGAGTTACTATAGAAGAAGAGTCACTATAGAAAAGTTACTATAGAAGAAGAGTCACTATAGAAGAAGAGTCACTATAGAAGAGTCACTATAGAAGAGTCACTATAGAAGAGTTACTATAAAAGAAAAGTCACTATAGAAGAGTTACTATAGAAGAAGAGTCACTATAGAAGATTTACTATAGAAGAAGAGATACTATAGAAGAGTCACTATAGAAAAAGAGTTACTATAGAAGAAGAGTTACTATAGAAGAAGAGTCACTATAGAAGAAGAGTCACTATAGAAGAAGAGTCACTATAGAAGAGTTACTATAGAAGAAGAGTCACTATAGAAGAAGAGTCACTATAGAAGAGTTACTATAGAAAAAGAGTTACTATAGAAGAAGAGTCACTATAGAAGAAGAGTCACTATAGAAGAAGAGTCACTATAGAAGAAGAGTCACTATAGAAGAGTTACTATAGAAGAAGAGTCACTATAAAAGAAGAGTTACTATAGAAGGAGAGTCACTATAAAAGAAGAGTCACTATAGAGGAAGAGTTACTATAGAGCAGGGGTCTCCAAACTTTTCAAACAAAGGACCACGTTATTGTCCTTCAGACTTTAGGAGGGCCGGATTGTAGCCAGCTGGGGCAGAAAATGTCACGGGCCCGGCATCAGTGAGAATAAATATGGCCTCAGGGTTGGTGTTCAATAGGAGGAGGAGTATTCCCCCTATTGGTAGGAGGAATAGTGTCCCATCATTGGTATCGGTGGTGGATTTAGTGCCCCATTGTTGGTGTCAGTGGGAGGAATAGTGCCCCAAGGGCCGGATAAAGGCTAGCAAAGGGCCACATCGGGCCCTCGGGCCGCAGTTTGGAGACGCCTGCTATAGAGGAAGAGTCACTATAGAGGAAGAGTTATTATAGAGGAAGAGTCACTATAGAAGAAGAGTCACTATAGAAGAGTCACTATAGAGGAAGAGTCACTATAGAAGAGTCACTATAGAGGAAGAGTCACTATAGAAGAAGAGTTACTATAGAAGAAGAGTTACTATAGAGGAAGAGTTACTATAGAGGAAGATTTACTATAGAAGAAGAGTTACTATAGAAGAAGAGTTACTATAGAAGAAGAGTTACTATAGAGGAAGAGTTACTAAAGAGGAAGAGTTACTATAGAGGAAGAGTTACTATAGAAGAAGAGTTACTATAGAAGAAGAGTTACTATAGAAAAAGAGTTACTATAGAAGAAGATTTACTATAGAGGAAGAGTTACTATAGAGGAAGAGTTACTATAGAAGAAGAGTTACTATAGAGGAAGAGACACTATAGAGGAAGATTAACTATAGAAGAAGAGTTACTATAGAAGAATTACTATAGAGGAAAAGTTACTACAGAAGTGCTTCCTCCTCCTACAAAGTTATAATGTACAGTCTGATCACTGGGGGAGGGAAGACTGAGGAAATTCTTACAACTGCTTGCAGCGGACTGATGAATTCCTGATAAAGGATGGAGCTTTTCTATTACTGTTGCTGTATATTGTCATGTGACTTTTATTTTCCACTTTAGTTGTTTGTCTGGCATGGAAGACACCCGGCTAATCAGTACTGACCCCCCCCCCCCCATATAACTACATCCCCCATTCTCCCTGCTATAGAGATGGTGGGTGACCTTTACATCAGGGGTCATCTGCGGTGACCCCTCCGGTCATCTTCCCCAATCGCTGTCAAATCACCCCGAATTGATGGTAAATGAAGAAGCAGAATTCGTCCCGTCCCCCTCGGGGGCCACAATCCCGACAAAGGGGCCCCTCCAGCCGATGAAGAGACCATAACCAGGTCCTGGGAGGTCGGACTCCATGGGCTACGACAAAATGGCTGCCGCTGCCGTATGTCACCAATTACTTTATAAGTGTTATAATGTCAGGCATATGGAAAGCACACGCAAGGGCAAGGCGCCCCCCCCTCCCCCCCGGGTCCATCTGGGGGGGTGACGGTTCAGCGCCCTCCACCAAGGCAGCTGGACGTCTTAAACGTTCCGTCAACCTCCAGCTCACCTCACCTCGGGAGCGGCTAATTCGGTTATGGCGATGGCATTAAACGCCTTGAAGAATAGACGGACGCACAACCGCTGGAGGGCTGATACATTATTAAGCGCTTTTGTTTTGTGTGCGCGGTGTCAGATAGATTAGGCAGATTTAATCGGTTTATCGCCGCCATCGCCCCCAGTACCGTCTCTGCCAATGCCTCCTTAACCGCGTTTCCTCGGCCTGCATGGAGTCTGACGACGGAATATTAGTTTTACTGGCAATTCACCTCCACAGAAACTTTGCCTTCCTGACCTCGCCGTTCCACGCCGGTCACGTGACTCCAATGTCGCCTCTGCAGATCAATCAGCATCTCTCGATTACGGATCGCGGCCTCTGCCGGCTCTATGGCGGCCGGGACGCTCTTTTAGCACGCGGTCTAAGGCTTCATTCACATCTCCCCGTCAGGCGACAGTCACGGTAAAAATGCGCAAACAGAATCGCGGGACATCCTTTGCTTAAAAGAAACACAGGCTCCATTCACATCTCCGCGTTGTGAATTGCGGGCAAAACCGTCATGATTCCGGCCGCGATTCGCAATAGCGGAAAATTGCGGGATGCCCATGTGTTACCCGTTGATTTTAATAGCACCCCAAACAAGGTGCAATTTTCCCGCGATTTGACGGATGACAATCGCGGTAAAAGCGCATGTACAGTATCGCGGGACGCCTGTCGCCCCAGAAGAAATACAGGATCCGTTGACATCTCCGACGATCCATGAACGTACGAGCGGCCGTCGCATTTTTTTACGTTGTTTCCGTTCAGCTTTTTCCGGCGTATAGTTAAAGCTGCTATCTGGTGGCGTACTCAATGCTAAGAATGGCCGTCGTTCCCGCGTCTAATTTTGAAATGGGGATGGACGCCATTTACGTTCACGTCGAAAACAATGATGTCATTTGGAGCAATGCACCCTGGGAGTTTTTACGGGCGGCGCATGCGCAGTTCGTTCGGCGCGGTGACGCGCTTCATTTAAATGAAACACGCCCCCTACTCGCCCAATTTTAATTCTGCCGCGAGAGATACACTACGCCGCCGTAACTTACGGCGCGAATTCGGATTCAAACCAACTCAAAGTAAGTTACAGCTGCGTAGCGTATTTGACATCTGCGCCGGGCGAAGCGTATGTATGTGGATCTGCCCCCATATGTTGTAATTGTAACTATGTATATAGTACAGTCTATACTTTGTAATTGTTACTATGTATATAGTACAGTCTATACGTTGTAATTGTTACTATGTATATAGTACAGTCTATACTTTGTAATTGTTACTATGTATATAGTACAGTCTATACTTTGTAATTGTTACTATGTATATAGTACAGTCTATACTTTGTAATTGTTCATGTGTGTATAGTACAGTCTATACTTTGTAATTGTTACTATGTATATAGTACAGTCTATGCTTTGTAATTGTTACTATGTATATAGTAAACTCCATATGTTGTAATTGTTTCTGTGTATATAGTGCAGTCCATTCTTTGTAATTGTTACTATGTATATAGTACAGTCTACACTTTGTAATTGTTATTATGTATATAGTACAGTCTATACTTTGTAATTGTTACTATGTATATAGTACAGTCTATACTTTGTAATTGTAACTATGTATATAGTACAGTCTATGCTTTGTAATTGTTACTATGTATATAGTACAGTCTATACTTTGTAATTGTAACTATGTATATAGTACAGTCTATGCTTTGTAATTGTTACTATGTATATAGTACAGTCTACACTTTGTAATTGTTTCTGTGTATATAGTACAGTCTACACTTTGTAATTGTTTCTGCGTATATAGTACAGTCTATACTTTGTAATTGTAACTATGTATATAGTACAGTCTATACTTTGTAATTGTTACTATGTATATAGTACAGTCTATACTTTGTAATTGTAACTATGTATATAGTACAGTCTATGCTTTGTAATTGTTACTATGTATATAGTACAGTCTATACTTTGTAATTGTTATTATGTATATAGTACAGTCTACACTTTGTAATTGTTTCTGTGTATATAGTACAGTCTATACTTTGTAATTGTTCCTGTGTATATAGTAAACTCCATATGTTGTAATTGTTACTATGTATATAGTACAGTCTACACTGTGTAATTGTTACTATGTATATAGTACAGTCTATACTTTGTAATTGTTACTATGTATATAGTACAGCCTATGCTTTGTAATTGTTACTATGTATATAGTACAGTCTATACTTTGTAATTGTTACTATGTATATAGTACAGTCTACACTTTGTAATTGTTACTATGTATATAGTACAGTCTATACTTTGTAATTGTTACTATGTATATAGTACAGTCTATACTTTGTAATTGTTCCTGTGTATATAGTACAGTCTATGCTTTGTAATTGTTACTATGTATGAAGTTGAACATGAAATAACTCAAACCAACTGCCCAATGCTTGACACCCTTATAAGCCCCAACGCCGTTTCTTACGGGGTGATTACTATAACATAAAATGCAGCAAATAGTCTCAAAAAACTATCCAAGATTTGAGGATTTATGATAAAAAAATGCTGAACGCCCCGAAGAGAGGAGGACCGAGTATGATAAAAAGGAACCAACATCTTTTTTTTTTATTGGGGGGGGGGGGGGGTCAAATCTTCAACATATAATAAATCGAAGAACGAACCGCCATCAACATAAAAGGTTTGACGCCCTCCTGAAGCCCCAAAGCCGTCTGTTACATGTGATTACTACGACATAAAATACAGCAAATGGTCATAAATAACTATCCAAGATTTGACGATTTGACATAAAAAACACCGAACACCGCGAATAGAGGAGGGCCGCGAATGTTACAAGGAACCAAAAAACTTGGGGGGGGGGGGGGGGGCACATTTTTTTTTTAATCAACAGGTGCCAATTAATACAACCCCAAATGATTTAAAATTAAGTCTATTACATTTATATATATATTTCAAACGGCGAGCCGGTGAGAATATGGCGGCCGGGAGACGGCCCCTGGCTCTGCGCGGCCTCTGATTACGACTTGCCTCTTTAGGTAATGAATTTTTTAGCATGACCATCTCTTCTGCTGGCAAATTGCTGACCTGGTGCTGATGCAAATACACAGTGGAGGGAATATAAAATCTAGCGTCTCCGCATGGTGAAAAAAAAAAAAAAAAAACTTACCACTAAAAAAAGGAAAAAAAAAAAAAGCGCAGTTAACAAATTCCATGGAATAGAATGGATCGATTAAAGGAGAACTCCGCTCACAAATCCCATCCATGTCATTCTTCAGAATGCAGATTGATCCCGTCTGCTTGTCTTTTTTATGACATCTATACATTTTACGCGTTTCGTCCCTCCCGCCGTCCTGTTATTTCCTAATTTTAGCATTTTTATTGGATGCTGAAACACAACCTTTTTAGCGTCTTAAATCTGAAATCTAATCTTTTTTTTTTACGCAAAGTGTAATGGCGGCGGCTGTCCCAGCGACGTCGTTAAGATCATTTTTTTTTTTTATATATCTTTGTTGTCCTGCGGCTTTTCCAACATCTTTTACCCGGTTTTATGTGTCTGAAGCTGCCGCCTGTCCCCTATCTATTACAAGTCGCCCTCTTGCATCCCCTCAGAGCGCGCCCCCCCCCTTTCTCTGACAACATCTCTATCCCTGGGGGCAGCCCGGCTCTGTCACGTCGGACTCGGCTCTGCACAGACCCCTCTCGGTCAGAGGAGATTTAAGACCTTCCCATATCTCTGGCAGTAAATGGCCCCATAAAAGTGACAGAACGACGCACATTGGGACGCCTGTTAAAATTTTATTACTAATCACTTGCAAGCTGGTCAGTCTATTTAACCTGAGCCTGTTCTATTGAGGGGTCTGCGCAACTTTCTCCTTGACATCCGCCTGCTACAATAATCCCCGCTTTGATGGTTTCTCAGAGGTGTGCGCGGCTCCCCCATCGCCGAGATTACTAAATTAACGCTTAAATTGTCCGTTTTATTGTTTGTCAATGTTCACATCCGTGACCCTAAGTGGGATCCCGCCAATGGCTGCCAACCAAGTGTGCATGTTTATACGCCCCCCCCTTGGTGTGGTCTTATCTTGGGTGGAACAGCTGCAGCCCAGGTCCATGACATGCCTTTTTTTACCCCCCCCCCACCAGGATAGGCCAACCAGGAACTGAATACAGAGCGACCATTCCCAACCAGGGCTCCTCCAGGGGTGGCTAGGGGTTCCTTGAGCTCTGGCTAACTGACCTCCCATCTGATGGCGCCTGCATACCGTGTTTCCCCGAAAATAAGCCCGGGTCTTATATTAATTTTGGCAACAAAAGACACAGTAGGGCTTATTTTCAGGGTAGGTCTTACCATATAATGTGATGTCTTCTCTCCCCTTCTCCCTCCCTGCCTGTCGGGAATCCCCAGTGTGAGTCAAGTTAAAATGCTTGTAAAATCATATGATCTACTCTATTACAGTATTATATAATGTACAATGTGTGTGTTTCTGTAATATAAACGTGCCAAATACCTTCATTATAGCGCCACTCTGTACTTCCGTGACGCGCCAGAGCTCTTTTCCCCACTCCGAGCACTGCAGAGGGGGGAGCCATACCGAAGGTATTTGGCAAAATTATATTACAGAAACACACACATTGTACATTATATACTCCAGAAATAGAGTGGATTATAGGATTTTACAAGCATTTTAAACTAGGGCTTATTTTCGGGGTAGGGCTTATATTGCAGCTCTCCTGGAAAATAATGCTAGGTCTTATTTTCGGGGTAGGTCTTTTTTTCGGGGAAACACGGTAGCAGATATACAATTATTTGCCAATCTGATCAATCAGGGATTGATAAACTGTGTATATAGTACAGTCTGCACATTGTAATTGTTATTATGTATATAGTACAGTCTATACGTTGTAATTGTTACTATGTATATAGTACAGTCTATACTTTGTAATTGTTACTATGTATATAGTACAGTCTACACTTTGTAATTGTTACTATGTATATAGTACAGTCTATACTTTGTAATTGTTACTATGTATATAGTACAGTCTATACTTTGTAATTGTTACTATGTATATAGTACAGTCTACACTTTGTAATTGTTACTATGTATATAGTAAACTCCATGGGCTAGATTCTGGTACAGCCGCGTATCTTTGCGGCGGCCTAACGTATCCGATTTACGTTACGCCTCCACAACTTAGACGGGCAAGTGCTGCATTCTCAAAGCACTCGCTCCGTAAGTTGCAGCGGCGTAGCGTTAATTCGGCCGGCGTAAGCCCGCCTAATTCAAATTTGGAACAGGGGGGGCGTGTTTTATGTCAATGTTGCGTGACCCGACGTGATCGACGTTTTTCACGAACGGCGCATGCGCCGTCCGTGGAAATCTCCCAGTGTGCATTGCTCCTAATACGCCGCAAGGACGTATTGGTTTTGACGTGAACGTAAATGACGTCCAGCCCCATTCACGGACGAGTTACGCAAACGACGTGAAATTTTCAAATTTAGTCGCGGGAACGAGGGCCATACTTAACATTGGTACGCCGCACTTACGCCACCATAAAGCAGGGGTAACTATACGCCGGGAAAAGCCTAGCGTAAACGGCGTAAATGTACTGCGTCGGCCGGGCGTACGTTCGTGAATTCGCGTATCTAGCTAATTTGCATACTCGATGCAGAATTCGAAGGAAGCGCCACCTAACGGCCAGCGTAAATATGCATTTACGATACGACGGTGTGACACAGTTACGCCTGTCGGATATAAGGGAAATCTATGCATAACTGATTCTAAGAATCAGGCGCATAGATACGACGGCGCAACTCAGAGATACGACGGCGTATCAGGAGATACGACGGCGTATCTCGGTTGTGAATCTGGCCCCATATGTGTAATTGTTCCTGTGTATATAGTACAGTCTATACTTTGTACAATAGATTCCCAGTAGCCAGCATCAATAGACCCTCCAGCAGTCAGCAATAAAGATCCCTCCCTTAACAGTACATCCCTACCAGCAACGACTGACCCCCCCCCAGCAACATAAGACCCCCCGCCGCACCAATAGATCCCCCACGAGCAACAGAAGAACTCCCCAGCAACAATAGATCTCCTTCCTTTGCAAAAATAGATCCCCTCCAGCAACAATAGACCACCCACTGCAAAATTGGATCCCTTCCAGCAACAATAGATTCCCCCAGTACCCAGTATCAATAGACCCCCCAGCAGTCAGCAACAAAGATCCCTCCCTTAACAGTACATCCCCACCAGCAATGACTGACCCCCCCAGAAACATAAGACCAGGGGTGGACTGACAACTCATGGGGCCCCCGGGCAATAGAAGACTATGGGGCCCCCGGGCTTACAGATGGCCACCACGCCAGGAGGCAGTGCAGAGGCAGGGCAGCTAAAATCTCGGGATTTTCACATCAAAAGTATGTCGGTTTTGGACATATCAGGGACAGGACATGTAAAAAAAAAACACAGATTTACATCAACCCTGATTTTATTGAGCCTGGCAGCCCTGATGGGGCCCCCTAGTGGCCCGACAGTACCAATGGTCAGTCCGCCCCTGCATAAGACCCTGCAGCAACAATAAATCCCCCACAAGCAACAGAAGAACTCCCCAGCAACATTAGATCTCCTTCCTTTGCAAAACTAGGTCCCCTCCAGCAACAATAGACCACCCACTGCAAAATGAGATCCCTTCCAGCAACAATAGATTCCCCAACAGACAGCATCAATAGACCCTCCAGCAGTGAGCAACAAAGATCCCTCCCTTAACAGTACATCCCTACCAGCAACGACTGACCCCCCCCCAGCAACATAAGACCCCCCGCCGCAACAATAGATACCCCGCGAGCAACAGAAGAACATCCCCGCAACAATAGATCTCCTTCCTTCCCCTCCAACAACAATAGATTCCCCAGCAGCCAGCATCAATAGTCCCTCCAGCACACCCCAGCACCTCTTGCCATTGCATGCATTCGGTTCCGGAGGTGCTGGAACTGCGTTCCCCCGCGTTCCTGCTGAAAGAAAAGGCCCTGGACCCGGCAGAGAACGTAACCGGCCGATATCGGGAGTTTATTGCTGACTATTGATATATTCGCGTCCTTCCACACGGGGGGGTTAATCCGGATCGAATGAACAATCCCTGTACGGCGGGACGCGATCGGCCCGGAGGAGAATTCACACTACAGGTGGCTCCGAATTGTTTTCAGAGGAAGAATTAGCAGAAATCCTTCCAGATAGGAAACGTCGGCTTCCGGAAGCTCAATGTTTGCAAACTTGTCTTTCCAGGGCAGAGATTAAGTCATTAAGTTTGGAAACACTCAGCGGAGGGGGGGAGCGGGGGGGGGGGGGGGGCAGATTGACCTCTGAGCATGAATGTGACCCCACACCAGGAGCAGATGTCTGCCCACCAAACCTTTGTGTGGAGTCCCCTGAGCGAGACCTGACAGGTGTCTGAGCCGGGGACATCCAAGAAGAACGGCCAAGGAGTTATCTGACCTCCGGCAAGGTCACAGCGAGGGGGTCAGAGGTCAACTGTGTGTTGTCTGGCTTCACCATCCTGCCGAGGGAAAACAAAGTGTTAAATGTCCGCTAATTGGGGGTGTTAGAGGAACACGATCCCGAGACTTAAACTGCAATCCCCGGAAGAGATTGGACGTCCTCTGCGCCACGGCCAGCTTGGCCTGTCCACACAATGGCTGGATATTGAGGTTTGGCTGGCGGTGACGTCCATGCGTTGGGCCGCGTTGGCTCTCTGCATTGCGTTGCACTTTTCCTTTTTTTGTTTTTTAATATTTCTTTAACATTTTTGTATTCCCCCCCCCCCCCCATTCTGCTCTAGTTCTACACCGTTTGGGTGCAGAGAAAGAAACCAACGGGTAAAATATACAATGAGCGCCGGGCCGTATTTCTCGTTTTTATGCAGTTCCAGCTTCATCGGCATTGACGGGCGGCACAAATAATCTCATCGTGAATTTTGGACGCAGCTCCAGAGGCAGGGTTCGACAAACCCCGGGCGCCAGGTCGCATTTGCGACTACAATTAGCAACCTGGCACCTGGGGCGGCACAGCTGGGGTATCCTATGTCTCCTTGCATACCCCCACCCGTGCGATCGCGCCCCGTAATTGTGGCCGCGGCTTTGCGGCCTTCTGCAGGCCTATGCTTCTTTCTGTGATCTGGAGCCATCTTCACACAGGCTGTCTGATCAGGTTCGCCTGTCAGTTTTTCAGGCGGACCTGATTGGACACTTAGGGCCAAGTTCTTAAAAGGCTTACGACGGCGCAACGCCATTTGCGCCGTCGTAAGTCCTAATCTGGCCCGGCGTATCTATGCGACTGATTCTTAGAATCAGTTACGCATAGATATCCCTTAGATCTGACAGGCGTACGGCTCTTACGCTGTCAGATCTTAAATGCAATTTTGATTCCCGCCGCTAGGTGTCGCCTCGTAGTTTTCCCCGTCGTCTATGCAAATTAGCTATTTCCCGAACGTACGACGCAGTGAATTTTCGACGTTTCCGGAAGCGTAAACTTGCCCCTGCTATATGAGGGGCAAGTTTACGAAGGTCCGTCGTATGCATGTTAAGTATGGCGTCGGGTCAGCGTCGTCTTTTTCCGTCGTTTACGTCGTTTTCCTAAGTCGTTCGCGAATAGGACTTTACGTCAATGACGCTCACGTTTTTCGTAGTGAGCTGGAGCATGCACACTGGGCTATTTGTACGCCCGGCGCATTTGCGCAGGTCGATCGGCGCGGGGGCGCGCTTAATTTAAATACAGCCGCCCCCTTTGAATTACGCGGCCTTACGCCGGGCCATTTACACTACGCCGCCGCAAATTACGGAGCAAGTGCTTGGAGAATACGGCACTTGCTCCAGTAATTTTCGGCGACGTAGTGTAAATGGCTTACGCTACGCCGCCGCGGATTCTACCAGAATCTGGCCCTTAGACCCCTTTCACGGGGAGCCGCCCACAGCATCGGCGGTAAAACGCTGCTATTTTTACCGCCGACGCTATGGGTGGATTTGCGCCGCATTTCGTCCGCTAGCGGGGTGCTTCTAACCCCCGTAAGCGGCCGAGAAAGGTTTAAAACCGCTCGCATCGCTTTGTCGGCATTATAGCCGCGTGTAAAGCTTTGTCGGCAGTATAGCCGCGCGTAAAGCTTTGTCGGTCGCAAAAAAAAAAAACCTGGCTCCTAACATCTTTATCTGGCTCCTAGATTCCAAGCGAATGTCTCAAGCCCCGTCCGGAGGCATTTGGCGGCACCAAGTAGAAGTAAGAACGACCTGAAATGTACAAATAGCGCACAAAGAACGCGCCGGCAATGTGTGGCCCCTCCATGGGACGCATGCTGTGAGTCCCCCGCCGACACGGCCTCCTAACTTGGACTTGTATATTTACCCCCCCCTTCGGGTTAATTGGAGGTCATGTTTTGGCTTTGCTGATAGTAATTTCATTTGGTCCGCTATCTGCGGATATTTGGTTTGGTTTTGCGCCCCCCCTCCCCCCCACCGGCTCACTTTATTCCCTTTACTCAATCTACATATTGATCGGGTCCTAATGGAGGAATCGGACACCGGGCCCTCTCCACACCTCTCCCCCGCACCGGGGCGGACAATCAATGACTCAGACAGACTGAGGGGTCCTAACCCTCCCGCAGCCAATTATTCCATTATCACAACCTCCTGACCCCCGGGGGGGGAGGGGCTTCACCGAGCCGCCAGGCCACGCCCCTTCTACACTGGACCTCTTCTCTGAGATCGGGAGCAAAGAAAGGGAAATGAGAGCGAGAGGGAAAGGAGGAGAGGAGAGAAGGAAAAAGAAAGCAAAAGGAGAGGAGAAGGCAGGAAAGAAGACTGGAGGACAGAAGAGGAGAGGGGACTGGAGGACAGGAGTGGAGAGGAGAGGAGACTGGAGGACAGGAGTGGAGAGGGGACTGGAGGACAGGAGTGGAGAGGAGAGGAGACTGGAGGACAGGAGAGGAGAGGAGAGGGGACTGGAGGACAGGAGTGGAGAGAAGAGGAGTCTGGAGGACAGGAGTGGAGAGGAGAGGGGACTGGAGGACAGGAGTGGAGAGGAGAGGGGACTGGAGGACAGGAGTGGAGAGGAGAGGGGACTGGAGGACAGGAGAGGAGAGGGGACTGGAGGACATGAGTGGAGAGGAGAGGGGACTGGAGGACAGGAGAGGAGAGGAGAGGGGACTGGAGGACATGAGTGGAGAGGAGAGGGGACTGGAGGACAGGAGTGGAGAGGAGAGGAGACTGGAGGACAGGAGAGGAGAGGAGAGGGGACTGGAGGACAGGAGTGGAGAGAAGAGGAGTCTGGAGGACAGGAGTGGAGAGGAGAGGGGACTGGAGGACAGGAGTGGAGAGGAGAGGAGACTGGAGGACAGGAGTGGAGAGGAGAGGGGACTGGAGGACAGGAGTGGAGAGGAGAGGGGACTGGAGGACAGGAGAGGAGAGGGGACTGGAGGACATGAGTGGAGAGGAGAGGGGACTGGAGGACAGGAGAGGAGAGGAGAGGGGACTGGAGGACATGAGTGGAGAGGAGAGGGGACTGGAGGACATGAGTGGAGAGGAGAGGGGACTGGAGGACATGAGTGGAGAGGAGAGGGGACTGGAGGACAGGAGAGGAGAGGAGAGGGGACTGGAGGACAGGAGTGGAGAGGAGAGGAGACTGGAGGACAGGAGAGGAGAGGAGAGGGGACTGGAGGACAGGAGTGGAGAGAAGAGGAGACTGGAGGACAGGAGTGGAGAGGAGAGGAGACTGGAGGACAGGAGAGGAGAGGAGAGGAGAGGGGACTGGAGGACAGGAGAGGAGAGGAGAGGGGACTGGAGGACAGGAGAGGAGAGGAGAGGGGACTGGAGGACAGGAGTGGAGAGGAGAGGAGACTGGAGGACAGGGGAGGGGAAAAGAGGATAAGAGAGGGCAGGAGAGGAGAAGAGAGGACAGGAGAGAAGAGTAGAGAGGATGAGAGCCGAGGAGAACAGAGGATAGGAGAGTAGAGGAGAAGAAAGGACAGGAAAGGAGAAGAGCGGACAGGAAAGAAGAAGAGAAGACAAGAGAGGGGAAGAAAGGAGAGAAAAGGAGAGAGGAGGAGAGGAGAACAGAGAATATGACAGTAGAGGAGAAGAGAGAATAGGAGAGGGGAAGATAGTAAAGGAGAATGGAGGTCAGGAGAGGAGAAGAGAGAATAGGAGAGGGGAAGATAGTAAAGGAGAATGGAGGTCAGGAGAGGAGAAGACTGGAGAGTGGAGTAGAAGAGAGGACAGGAAAGGAGAGGAGAAAAGAGGACAGAGGAGAAGAGTAGAGGGGATGAGAGGAGAGGAGAACAGAGGATAGGAGAAGAAAGGACAGGAAAGAAGAAGAGAAGACAGGAGAGGGGAAGAAAGGAGAGAAGAGGAGAGAGGAGGTAAGGAGAACAGAGAATAGGAGAGTAGAGGAGAAGAGAGGACAGGAGAGTGGAAGATAGGAAAGGAGAACAGAGAACAAGAGTAGAGAAGACTGGAGAGTAGAACAGAGGACAGGAAAGGAGAAGACTGGAGAGTAGAACAGAGGACAGGAGAGGAGAAGACTGGAGAGTAGAACAGAGGACAGGAGAGGAGAAGACTGGAGAGTAGAACAGAGGACAGGAGAGGAGAAGACTTGAGAGCAGAACAGAGGACAGGAGAGGAGAAGGCAGGAGAGTAGAACAGAGGACAGGAGAGGAGAAGACTGGAGAGTAGAACAGAGGACAGGAGAGGAGAAGACTGGAGAGTAGAACAGAGGACAGGAGAGGAGAAGGCAGGAGAGTAGAACAGAGGACAGGAGAGGAGAAGGCAGGAGAGTAGAACAGAGGACAGGAGAGGAGAAGGCAGGAGAGTAGAACAGAGGACAGGAGAGGAGAAGACTGGAGAGTAGAACAGAGGACAGGAGAGGAGAAGGCAGGAAAGTACAGTAGATGTAGAAAAGGAGACAAAGAGAGAGAACAGAGGACAGGAGAGGAGAAGTCTGGAAAGTAGAACAGAGGACAGGACAGGAGAAGATAGGAAAGGAGAACAGAGGACAGGAGAGGAGAAGACTGGAGAGTAGAACAGAGGACAGGAGAGGAGAAGGAAGGAAAGTACAGTAGATGTAGAAAAGGAGACAAAGAGAGAGAGGAGAGGACAGTAAAGGGGTAGACGAGGACAGGAGAAGAAATTATGGGGGAGAAAAAGAGAGGAGAGGACTGGAAAGTACAGAAGAGGGGGAAAAGGAAAGAAGAGCATGGAGAAAAGGAGAGGGGAGGACAAAAAGGGGGAGGGGAGGACAGCAAAGGAAAGTGGAGCAAGGGAGAAGAGAGGGGAAGACAAGTGAGGTAAGGAGAGGATCGGAGAAAGGAGGGGCGGGCATTAGAGGGTTCAGGAGTATAGGTGAGGAGAATAGGGGGGGGGGTCGGGGGGGGGGGGGGGGTTATAGGACAGAGGTGGAGAATAAAGGAAAGAACAGGAGACAGGAGAAGTGGAAAAGACAGAAGAGGGGAGCTGAGGAAAGAATAGAGGGGAAAAGAACCAGGGAGGAGAGGAGAGTTGAGGAAAGGAGAATAGAAGGCAGGAGAGGGGAAGGGAGGAAGGACAGGTGAGGAGAGGAGAATATAATGAAGGAGGGGGGGGAGGAGGGACAGGTGAAGAGAATAGTAGGCAGGAGAGGGGAGGGAAGGAGGGACAGGTGAGGAGAATAGAAGGCGGGAGAGGGGAGGAGGGACAGGTGAGGAGAGGAGAATAGAATAAAGGAGAGGGGAAGGGAGGAGGGACAGGTGAGAAAAGGAGAATAGAAGGCGGGAGAGGGGAGGATGGACAGGTGAGGAGAGGAGAAAAGAAGGAAGGAGAGGGGAGGAGGGACAGGTGAGGAGAATAGAAGGCAGGAGAGGGGAGGCGGGACAGATGAGGAGAGGAGAATAGAAGGCGGGAGAGGGGAGGAGGGACAGGTGAGGAGAGGAGAATAGAATGAAGGAGAGGGGAGGGAAGGAGGGACAGGTGAGGAGAGGAGAATAGAAGGTGGGAGAGGGGAGGATGGACAGGTGAGGAGAGGAGAATAGAGTGAAGGAGAGGGGAGGGAAGGAGGGACAGGTGAGGAGAGGAGAATAGAATGAAGGAGAGGGGAGGGGAGGAGGTACAGGTGAGGAGAGGAGAATAGAAGGTGGGAGAGGGGAGGATGGACAGGTGAGGAGAGGAGAATAGAGTGAAGGAGAGGGGAGGGAAGGAGGGACAGGTGAGGAGAGGAGAATAGAATGAAGGAGAGGGGAGGAGGTACAGGTGAGGAGAGGAGAATAGAAGGTGGGAGAGGGGAGGATGGACAGGTGAGGAGAGGAGAATAGAGTGAAGGAGAGGGGAGGAGGGACAGGTGAGGAGAATAGAAGGCAGGAGAGGGGAGGCGGGACAGATGAGGAGAGGAGAACAGAAGGCGGGAGAGGGGAGGAGGGACAGGTGAGGAGAGGAGAATAGAATGAAGGAGAGGGGAGGGAAGGAGGGACAGGTGAGGAGAGGAGAATAGAAGGTGGGAGAGGGGAGGATGGACAGGTGAGGAGAGGAGAATAGAGTGAAGGAGAGGGGAGGGAAGGAGGGACAGGTGAGGAGAGGAGAATAGAATGAAGGAGAGGGGAGGGGAGGAGGTACAGGTGAGGAGAGGAGAATAGAAGGTGGGAGAGGGGAGGATGGACAGGTGAGGAGAATAGAAGGAAGGAGAGGGAAGGAGGGACAGGTGAGGAGAGGAGAATAGAATGAAGGAGAGGGGATGAAGGACAGGTGAGGAGAGGAGAATAGAATGAAGGAGAGGGGAGGAGGGACAGGTGAGGAGAATAGAAGGCGGGAGAGGGGAGGAGGGACCGGTGAGGAGAGGAGAATAGAAGGAAAGAGAGGGGAGGAGAGGATAAGAGAGGGGTGGGAAGGAGAGGGGAGAAGCAGATAGGGGGGTAGGACAGGAGATGGGGAAAAAAGAGAGGGCAGGGAAGGAGAGGGGAAGAAAGGAGAAGAAGGGGGTAGGGGACAACAGGAGAGTGGAGAGGAGGGGAGAAAAGAAGACAGAAGAAGGGAGAAGAGGGATAGGGGAGGACAGGAGATGAGAGGGACAGAAGAGGGGGGACAAGAGTAGGGTGGAGAGGAGAGAAGTTGAGAATACAGGAGGGGCGAGGAGAGGACAGGAGATGGGAAGAGAAAAGGAGAGGAGAGGAGCACGTTGGAAAAGTGGAAGGCCAGAAAACAATCCCATAATTGTGGTTTGTTGGTCGGTTCTCGGAGTCTTTCTGCGCCGAGTATAAAGAGATAATTAATAATTAATAAGCTCCATATGTGCCCCTCCCCCCGCTCCCTTATCGCGCGCGGTAACGGACGGAGGAGACGTTCGCAGACATATTCCTGATCAGGGAACGCACTTTGTCCGGTTTTGCGCTCTGCCTCTTATAGAACGTATTCTCTGGGCGTGCGGAGAGCTTGGAGCGTGTTATCTTTTACGGGAAGACGTCTGCTCCAGTCTGGAGACTTCCCGCGGTCGGCTTCGTTTTTTATTCCTCGCCCTTTGAACGTCAGACACAACGCTTATTTAACAAGTGAGCCCACATGTGCTGCACAGCTTCTGCAGGCCCTGTAACCACCGTCAGATACGGACATAGAAAGATCGCTATTATTTTTGGCAGCCCCGCCGGCACAGATGCTGAAAGCGATGGGCTAATGGCGCGCCCTGGCATCTGCGCTGGAGAGGGGGGGGGGGACGCATCTTCTTCCAGCGTCCAGCCCTGACAGGAGCCGAGGAACAAAGGTGGAACCTGAGACCCAGGAATACAAATTGTGTCAGAATGTTAAATGTCCAGATCAATGGATTTCACACTGTGAGCTGCTGAGGCCTCCAGGAGGCACGAAGAGCGATTGAACCTTCGACTGAAATACAAACCTGAAACTCAATAATGTGAAGAGGAGCCATCGAGGCCTTCACCCCGGCGCAGCAAATTGGCAAACTTGTCAATGAGTCAAAACAGTCAGTGTCAGGGCTTGCTGAATGTCAGGGGGGTGAAATGAGCGTCTACCGAGGTCAGAGTCGAGACCGAAGGCAGAGCCGAGCACAGAACTGAGACTGCGGCAGAGGCAAGACCGAGGGCAGAGCCGAGACTGAGGACAGAGCTGAGACTGAGGCAGAGGCAAGACCGAGGGCAGAGCCGAGACCGAGGGCAGAGCCGAGACTGAGGACAGAGCTGAGACTGAGGGCAGAGGCAAGACCGAGGGCAGAGCCGAGACAGAGCGCAGAGCTGAGGACAGAGCTGAGACTGAGGGCAGAGCTGAGACTGAGGACAGACCTGAGACTGAGGGCAGACCTGAGACTGAGGACAGAGCTGAGACAGAGGGCAAAGCTGAGACCGAAGGCAGAGCCGAGGACAGAGCTGAGACTTAGGCAGGAGCAAGACCGAGGGCAGAGCTGAGACCAAGGGCAGAGCCAAGACTGAGGACAGAGCTGAGACTGAGGACAGAGCTGAGACTGAGGGCAGAGCTGAGACAGAGGGAAAAGCCAAGACCGAAGGCAGAGCTGAGACCAAGGGCAGAGCCGAGACCAAAGGAAGAGCCAAGATCAAGGGCTAGGTTGAGACTGAGGGCAGAGCCGAGACCGAGGACAGAGCTTAGACCGAGGGCAGAGCCGAGATCGAGGGCAGAGCAGAGACCAGGGGCAGAGCAGATGGCAGAGCCGAGACTGAGGATAGAGCCGAGACCAAGGGCAAGGTTGAGACTGAGGGCAAAGCCGAGAGCAGAGGCAAGACCAAGGGCAGAGCCGAGACCGAGCCGAGACCGAGGGCAGAGCCGAGACCAGGGGCAGAGCAGAGGGCAGAGCCGAGACCGAGGGCAGAGCCAAGACCAAGGGCAAGGTTGAGACTGAGGGCAAAGCCGAGACCAAGGGCAGAGGCAAGACCAAGGGCAGAGCCGAGATCGAGGACAGAGCCTAGACCGAGGGCAGAGCCGAGATCGAGGGCAGAGCCGAGACCAGGGGCAGAGCAGAGGGCAGAGCCGAGACTGAGGGAAGAGCCGAGACCCAGGGCAGAGCAGAGACCCAGGGCAAAGGCGAGACCACGGGAAAGAGCCGAGACCAAGGGCAGAGCCAAGGGTAGAGCTGAGACCAAGGGTAGAGACGAGAAAGAGGACAGAGCCAAGACCGAGGGCAGAGCCGAGACCGAGGGCAGAGCTAAGGCTGAGGGGGGTATTCATATTATCGCCTCACTGATATGACATCATCACCGCTCAGGGCTCCACCCACTGCGCCGCACTGCCTAAATCACACAACGCTGAAACTCCGTCCCATTGTCTCTCTGTCTTCTGCACACGTCGATCTTCAGCCTAACGCACTCCGAACATCCATCTATCTTCATGAAAGGTCAAGTGTCAGCATGTTTGGACATTTGACATTTCGGATCCCGGTGAAGAATCGGCATGGGATGGAGAGGGGGGGGGATAGAGAGGGGGGGATGGAGATGGGGGGGGGGGGGATGGAGAGGGGGGGGAGGGGGGGGAAAGGTTGAGAAGGAAAATAAAATGTATGACGGGTCGGGAATTTTGCGAATCAGACCTACCAGGCTACACAACGCAGCCCAACAAGTTTAAAGAGACCCTGTCACCAGACTGCCCATGTTAGCAGCACTCCTCCTATAAGATTAGACGGGCATTTCATATATTTTTATTGACTATAAATGCCGCCATCTTGGATGTGATGTCAGCAGCCCCAGAGATGTCACACAAGTGATGGCGGGGGTCTCCAAACTTTGTCAGCATAGGGCCAGTTTACTGACTTCATGGGAGCCGCAGTGGAAGTTAAAAAAGATTACATAGTGCCTGTGGTCCCATCATTGGTGTCAGTGGGAGGAATAGTGTCCCATCATTGGTGTCAGTGGGAGGAATAATGTCCCATCATTGGTGTCAGTGGGAGGAATAGTGTCCCATCATTGGTGTCAGTGGGAGGAATAATGTCCCATCATTGGTGTCAGTGGGAGGAATAGTGTCCCATCATTGGTGTCAGTGGGAGGAATAGTGTCCCATCATTGGTGGCGGTGGGGGGAATAGTGTCCCATCATTGGTGTCAGTGGGAGGAATGGTGTCCCATCATTGGTGTCAGTGGGAGGAATAGTGTCTCATCATTGGTGTCAGTGGGAGGAATAGTGTCCCATCATTGGTGTCAGTGGGAGGAATGGTGTCCCATCATTGGTGTCAGTGGGAGGAATAGTGTCCCATCATTGGTGTCAGTGGGGGGAATGGTGTCCCATCATTGGTGGTGGGGGGGGGGAATAGTGCCCCATCATTGGTGTCAGTGGGAGGAATAGTGCCCCATCATTGGTGTCAGTGGGAGGAATAGTGTCCCATCATTGGTGTCAGTGGGAGGAATAGTGTCCCATCATTGGTGTCAGTGGGAGGAATAGTGTCCCATCATTGGTGTCAGTGGGAGGAATAGTGTCCCATCATTGGTGTCAGTGGGAGGAATAGTGTCCCCATCATTGGTGTCAGTGGGGGGTATAGTGTCCCATCATTGGTGTCACTTACATTAATAGTTCCCCAAGGGCCCAAAGGCAAGCAAAGGGCCACACCATGCCACAGGCTATAGTGTTGGGAACTTTGACCTCTAAGAAATTACCAAAAAAAAAAATGGCGCCCCAAACGTGACGCAGAATTTCCATTTGATTTCTTATTGGCGTAAAAAATAAATAAAATAAAATAGTAGTATATATTTTTTTATTGTCAGAAATCACACGGGGGTGGGGGGGGGGTCGTATCCGACGTTCTCCACGCTGCGGATAAATTCCGTCCACACAGATGGTCCCACAATAAAATAAAAGCCCCGCCCCCCCCGGACAGCATGGTGTTTACAGACGGCGCGGACCACACACAGCCGTATAACGCAGGTGACGCGACATTCCGCCGCGCCGCTCAGCGTGCGAGATTTCATCTGTGGGGTCTTTGAAGTGATTTGTAAACAGCTGAATAATCACGACTTGGCGAGACCTGCGGAGCCCCATATGTGGGGGGTGGGGGGGGGGGGAGACACAAGTCCCAGCGTGCCCACAGATGGATGCTGGGAGTTGTAGTTCTATTCGCTGTATGGAGCAGAGCGGTCTGACGCGCTTCCTAAACTCCCCATCCCCCGCTCTACTGTTGTGTGGGTCGGTCGCACACTTGTTGCGTCCTGGTGACGCATTCTGCCACTGAGCGCCCCCCCCGTTGCACGTCCTGCCGTGGTTTGGAGTTTCAGTGACCCCGTCGGGTAGTGCCTGACCCCCCCCCCCCCCCCCCGGGCCCGTCCCGCGACCACCTTCCCCTTTGCAGTGCGGGTGGTGTGAACCTTTGGACCTCACGCCGCCTGTTTACTCAACGTGTGAACCATATGGCACCCCAACAGGGCGATTGTTTATTGTCCAACGCCCCCCCCCCCCCCCCCGCGCCGGGGCTCGCTCTTCTTCTTCTCTTTCTTTTTCACTTTGATTTCAATTCGGTTTTTAAAGACAGTTAAAAGGGAAGAAAGTGAGACCACACCGGAGAGAGACGCCGCCCCTCGCCCCCGGACACCGGAGAGAGACGCCGCCCCTCGCCCCCGGACACCGGAGAGAGACGCCGCCCCTCGCCCCCGGACACCGGAGAGAGACGGCGCCCCGCGCCCCCGGACACCGGAGAGAGACGCCGCCCCGCGCCCCCGGACACCGGAGAGAGACGCCGCCCCGCGCCCCCGGACACCGGAGAGAGACGCCGCCCCTCGCCCCCGAACACCGGAGAGAGACGCCGCCCCCGGACACCAGAGAGAGACGCCGCCCCTCGCCCCAGGACACCGGAGAGAGACGCCGCCCCGCGCCCCCCGGACACCGGAGAGAGACGCCGCCCCTCGCCCCCGAACACCGGAGAGAGACGCCGCCCCCTCGCCCCCGAACACCGGAGAGAGACGCCGTCCCTCGCCCCCGGACACCGGAGAGAGACGCCGCCCCCTCGTCCCTGGGCACCGGAGAGAGACGCCGCCCCTCGCCCCCGGCCACCGGAGAGAGACGCCGCCCCTCGCCCCCGGACACCGGAGAGAGACGCCGCCCCTCGCCCCCGGACACCGGAGAGAGACGCCTCCCCTCGCCCTCGGACACCGGAGAGAGACGCCGCCCCTCGCCCCCGGACACCGGAGAGAGACGCCGCCCCTCGCCCCCGGACACCGGAGAGAGACGCCGCCCCTCGCCCCCGGACACCGGAGAGAGACGCCGCCCCTCGCCCCCGGACACCGGAGAGAGACGCCGCCCCTCGCCCCCGGACACCGAAGAGAGACGCCGCCCCTCGCCCCCGGACACCGGAGAGAGACGCCGCCCCTCGCCCTCCGGAGAGAGACGCCGCCCCTCGCCCCCGGCCACCGGAGAGAGACGCCGCCCCTCGCCCCCGGACACCGGAGAGAGACGCCGCCCCTCGCCCCCGGGCACCGGAGAGAGACGCCGCCCCTTTTAGATATCCATAAAACAATCCCCGGTGATCCCGCCATGAAGGTCCTTCTTCAGACACTTCCTGTTATTGGGTGACAACGCTCTGTAGCTGTTTTCCAATTGCGCTTCTGCGTTGTCACCCCGGGTTCCTATAGAGACTACAAGTGGCCATTTCAGCCCACATCACACAGACACGGCCCATTGTTGTCACCGTCAGGAGAATGCATGGAGACATGGAGTTGTCACAATCAGTGGAGTGCATGTAGACGGGAAGTGGCTGCAAAGAGGTTGCGGGAGATCAGCAGCACGGAGATGGAAGAAGTCGGATTGTATTGTCTTCGGTGGACGGGTTTGTAGCTGATTGTGGTGCTGGGGGGGCAGGAGCAATGGCTGTGATGGGATGGGGGGGCGCGATGGCAGGAGCAATGGCTCTGTGATGGGATGGGGGGGCGCGATGGCAGGAGCAATGGCTCTGTGATGGGATGGGGGGGGCGCGATGGCAGGAGCAATGGCTGTGATGGGATGGGGGGGGGGGCGCGATGGCAGGAGCAATGGCTCTGTGATGGGATGGGGGGGGGCGCGATGGCAGGAGCAATGGCTGTGATGGGATGGGGGGGGGGCGCGATGGCAGGAGCAATGGCTCTGCGATGGGATGGGGGGGGGGCGATGGCTCTGTGATGGGATGGGGGGGGCAGGAACAATGGCTCTGCGATGGGATGGGGGGGCAGGAACAATGGCTCTGCGATGGGGGGGGGGGCTTTGGTCGGAGGAGAAAACAGTCCATCCCATCTCTCAGAAATCCGATCCCGGATCGGCGGGCCCCAGAGATTGTCAGCAAACCGCCTTTTACAGAATTAAAGGGCCAACATTTCATGGCAAATTCAATCAGCGATGCCGTCCAGCCAGACGTCTGTAAACAAAGGTCTCCAAATGGCGTCCCCGAGGGGACGGGCCGGCCGCTCTGATGGCGGAATACGACCCGCGGATCCGGGGGAGGAGCGCGCCGGGGGGGGGGGCGGCGTTATCGGGAAGGGAGACGCTGCAAATGGATCGCAAATGACTTTTCACCAACATTAGACTTTTCCGGTATTAGATCCTCGCAGGACGTTGACAGGGGAACTCCAGACTAACGATGGGCGTAAACAGCCCGCCGATCAGAGCGCCGCGAGAGAACGTGCCACCATGATCGAATGTTATCCCTCTAAGGACCCCAAAGTCCCCCAATGAGTATCGTTCATATCGGTGCGACTTGCCGCACTGACCATAGACTTCAATGTAAACCCTGAAAAGTCGCATTAGAAAGTCGTACCGCATGATAGACACAAACCAGCGGCGGCAGAACTACCCGGCCCTGGAGTTCCGCCACCATGATGGGGCCCCAAGATGGCAGAAAGGGGGCCCAGCTGCGGGACTGTAATGTCCCATGGTGGGAGAAAAGGGCCCCAGGATCAGAGGGAAGGTCCCCAGGCCCGGAGGGAAGGTGCCCGGGGCCCAGAGGGAAGGGCCCCAGGATCAGGGGGAAGGTCCCCAGGGCCTGGAGGGAAGGGCCCCCAGGATCAGAGGGAAAGGCCCCAGGATCAGGGGGAAGGTCCCCAGGGCCTGGAGGGAAGGGCCCCAGGATCAGGGGGAAGGTCCCCAGGCCCGGAGGGAAGGGCCCCAGGATCAGGGGGAAGGTCCCCAGGCCTGGAGGGAAGGGCCCCAGGATCAGAAGGAAGGTCCCCAGGCCCAGAGGGAAGGGCCCCAGGATCAGGGGGAAGGTCTCCAGACACAGAGGGAAGGGCCCTGGTCAGGGGGGGCCCAGAGGGAAGGGCCCCAGGATCAGGGGGAAGGTCCCAGGCCCAGAGGGAAGGGCCCAAGGATCAGAGGGAAGGTCTCCAGACACAGAGGGAAGGGCCCTGGTCAGGGGGGGCCCAGAGGGAAGGGCCCCAGGATCAGGGGGAAGGTCCCCAGGCCCAGAGGGAAGGGCCCCAGGATCAGTGGGAAGGTCCCCGGACCCAATGGAAAGGGCCCCGAACAGGGGGGCACAGAGGGAAGGGCCCCAGGATCAGGGGGAAGGTCCTATGTAACAATGTAACAATATAACTTTATAACAATGTGACCAAATAACTATGTCTCTATATATAACTCTAACAATGTAACCATATAATTATGTAAGAATATAATAATGTGACTATATAACTATTAACTATGTAACATCGTAACCATATAACAATGTATCTATATAACTATGTAACGATATCATTTTGTATCTATATAACAATGTATAATTAGGTAACTATGTTTACAGCATCAGCCAATCAAACGCTCTCTAATAAAGTTTCTCATCAATCAGAAGGAGGGAGACTTTGTCCGGCTCGCTGGGAGATTTCCAGGATCCCCATTTTTAGAAAACTTTCAGATACACAAAAAGGTGTTTAAAAATGTATAAAAAACAACTTGCCGCCGCCCCCCCCTTAGACTCCACCCCCTGAATTCCCCCCCAGACTCCACCCCCCGGATTCCCCCCCTGACTCCACCCCCCCGGGGGGCCATTAATAAACACAATAAAATGGGAATTAAAAACGTCTACAACATAAGTGTAGAAGTGTGAGCGCCCCCCCCCCCGGGGGCCGGGAAATAAACCCGGCAGGGGTTCCGGAGAATAATCCGCCCCCCCCCCCTTTTATCTCATAGGATTAGGATCTATTAACTCTTTGTGTCCTGTCACAGATAATACCCCCCCCCCCCATCCCCCGGCCCTCAGCCTTGTTACCCCCCCTGGAGCTGGGACTCTCCTCTCAATAGGCAGAGAAAAGGCCCCACTTTGTCATGTCATGTACAGCTGTTAACCTCCTGCGGGGGGCAGCGGGGGGGACACAGGGATCTTATTTATGTATTTGCCGGGGTGACAAAAGCCGGGCCGGATTCCTGCTGGGCCGGCATAATGTAACCACCAGCATCTCTGTGTGTTCCCCCCCCCCCCATTCCTCATCCCCCTCCCCCCCCTCCCTGTATGGACCATCCCGGACACTGCAGGTGTTCCACTGAATTAACCCGCCGCATAGCTACCGCCTCCATAGCAACGCAAATCGGGACCCTACAGCGAGCCGGGCGGGGGGGGGGGCGGGGGGGGGGCTGGTTCACTCGGAGGTCCCAATTCAGGGAAATAAATAAATAAAAGGGAAAGTGAGAAAAGAAGAATCTCCGGAGTGACAACTCTGCTGCATCAGCATCCTGGGGGCCAATCCGAGGGGGGAGGGGCAGCGGGGGGGACGGGGGGGCACAGGGGGGGGGGGGGGCACCTCAATAATCCGCCTTAATAAACTGCCAGATTTTGAGGGAAATATTAACTAGAGGCGTGAAATATTCAGAAAATGCGTTCTCCCGCCGCCGCCGCAATTTTTTTTTTATTTATTTTTTTAGAATTTAATTTTTTTTTAGAAATTTCGGAATGTCTTTTTTTTTTTTTCACGCAGCCGTCAGACGTCTCATTCGCCAGACGTATAATTAGCGATTTATCGATCGATGGAAGGAATAAATATGCGCTGAAAGGTCGCAGGGGCGGAGCCATCGCTTAAAGCACACAGAGAATATTGATGGCGGCGTTTTTTTTTGGCGCCCGAATTCTAGACAGATATTTATATATTTTATCCTCGTTTTCAATTGTTTGTCAATCGATTAAATCCGAAACTCCGGGACAAAAAAACTTCGACTGAAATAAATTCCAAAAATGACGAAAAAGGATTAAAAATAAACTTTGTGAGAATCGAATGTCTCCGCAAACGCAGATATTACCTTGTGAAAGTAGCTGTGACATCATCACTGTGCTGTACATAGTCTGTTACCTGGGAGAAAGGCTGTGGGAGGGGCACAGGAAGAGGGACCGGATCTGTGGGAGGGGCCCAGCAGGCTCCACCCACTACAGAAACTAAAGGAGGGGGCGGAGACCAGTCCCCCTGCACAAGGAGAGGGAGCAGAGCTGTGGGAGGGGCCTATCAGGCTCCACCCACTACAGAAACTACAGGAGGGGGCGGAGACCAGTCCCCCTGCACAAGGAGAGGGAGCAGAGCTGTGGGAGGGGCCCAGCAGGCTCCACCCACTACAGAAACTACAGGAGGGGCGGAGACCAGTCCCCCTGCACAAGGAGAGGGAGCAGAGCTGTGGGAGGGGCCAAGCAGGCTCCACCCACTACAGAAACTAAAGGAGGGGGCGGAGACCAGTCCCCCTGCACAAGGAGAGGGAGCAGAGCTGTGGGAGGGGCACAGCAGGCTCCACCCACTACAGAAACTAAAGGAGGGGGCGGAGACCAGTCCCCCTGCACAAGGAGAGAGCAGAGCTGTGGGAGGGGCCAAGCAGGCTCCACCCACTACAGAAACTACAGGAGGGGTGGAGACCAGTCCCCCTGCACAAGGAGAGGGAGCAGACCTGTGGGAGGGGCCAAGCAGGCTCCCCCCACTACAGAAACGACAGGAGGGGCGGAGACCAGACCAGTCCCCCTGCACAAGGAGAGGGAGCAGAGTTGTGGGAGGGGCCAAGTAGGCTCCACCCACTACAGAAACTAAAGGAGGGGGCGGAGACCAGACCAGTCCCCCTGCACAAGGAGAGGGAGCAGAGCTGTGGGAGGGGCCCAGCAGGCTCCACCCACTACAGAAACTAAAGGAGGGGGCGGAGACCAGACCAGTCCCCCTGCACAAGGAGAGGGAGCAGAGCTATGGGAGGGGTCCAGCAGGCTCCACCTACTACATGGGGGGGGGGGGGGGGGGGCAGAGACAAGACCAGTCCCCTGGCACAAGGAGAGAGGGCAGCAGCGGGCATCCTTTATTACAGGAAGTCTCACATTGGATTACTGCACAGTTCCGGGAGAGTGCTGCTGGTCTCCTGCGGCCTCTTTGCAGCCACTTCCTGTCCACATGCACTCCAGCAATGGCCTGAGAAATAACAACCGTCACAGGAGTGCATGGAGACAGGAAGTGGCTGCAAAGAGGCCGCAGGAGATCCGCAGAGGTGTAACAAAGAGTGAAAAAAAAGCAAAAATAAGGATTTTATTTAAGATTGGATGAGAACAAAGGCTGAATCCTCGGGTTCGGGTTCTGTGAATCTTTGGGTGAAAACATGAAGGATGCATTCTCTCTCACTCTCTCACTCACTGGCGCTTTGTGAACACGAGTAAAAGTGCGCCACGTATTTGCGCGGTTTTGCGTATCGTCACGCCACAGACATCGGGCCGCCCATTCATTTCAATGGACTACAAAATACACCCAAAATTTACTCTGTACATCGAACCCAATGGAATAAAACAATGTATCAAAATGTTTACATTTCTGTTATAAAGTCAGATGATATATTATATTATATATTATATTATTTTATATTGTATTATGATTTATAATATTTTACATTATATTACATAGTACATTACATTGCATTATGTATTATATTACCTTATTTTATTATTATTATTCTACAAGATTTATAGAGCGCCGACAGTTTACGCAGCACTTTACAACATGAGGGCAGATGGTACAATTACAATGCAATTTAATACTGTAGGAATCCGAGAGCCCTGCTCGTTAGAGCTTACAATCTAATTTTATAACATATTATATATTATATTAATTTATCCATCTTATATTATTTTATATCATATTATATATTATTTAATATTGTATTACAAAGTGTAATTTTTATATTGTATTATATAGTATTTTACATTGCAGTACGTATTCTATTAGTTTATTTTATATTAAATTGTATTATATTATTTTATATCATATTATATATTATTTTACATTGTATTACAAAGTGTAATTTTTTTATATTGTATTATATGTATTTTGCATTGCAATATGTATTCTATTAGTTTATTTTATATTATATTATTTTATATCATATTATATATATATTATTTTAATTATGTATTACAAAGTGTAATATTTAATTATATTATATTGTATTACATTATAATATATCATATTATATATTATTTTATATTGTATTACAACGTGTATTTTTTTATACTGTATTATATGGTATTTTACATTGTAATATGTATTCTATTTTATTTTATATTATATTGTAATATTATTTTATATCATATTTTATATTATTTTATATTGTATTGGATATTATATTTTGTATACATATTATGTAATTTTATTTTGTAATATATATTTTATATCATATTATATATTATTTTATATTGTATTACAAAGTGTATTTTTTTTTATACTGTATTATATGGTATTTTACATTGCAATGTGTATTCTATTAGTTTATTTTATATTATATTATATTGTAATATTATTTTATATCATATTTTATATTGTATTAGATATTATATTTTTGTACACATATTGTGTAATTTTATTTTGTAATATATATTTTATATCATATTATATTTATATCATATCATATATATTATTTTATATTGTATTATGAAGTATAATTTTTTATATGGTATTATATGGTATTTTTACATTGAAATATGTACTCTATTAGATTATTTTATATTATATTTTATTATTTTATGTTGTATTAGATATTATATTATTGTAAACATATTATGTAATTTTATTTTGTAATATATATTTTATTTCATATTATATATTATTTTATATTGTATTATGAAGTATAATTTTTTTACATTGTATTATATGGTATTTTACACTGCAATGTGTATTCTATTAGTTTATTTTATATTATATTATTTTATATTGTATTAGATATTATATTATTGTATAAATATTATGTAATTTTATTTTGTAATATATATTTTATTTCATATTATATATTATGTTATATCGTATTATGAAGTATACATTTTTATATTGTATTATATGGTATTTTACATTGCAATATGTATTCTATTTGTTTATTTTATATTATAATATATTATATTATTTTATTTTATATCATATCATATATTTTTTTTTTATTGTATTACAAAGTATAATTGTTTTATATTGTATTATATGGTATTTTACACTGCAATGTGTATTCTATTATTTTATTTTATATTATATTATTTTATATTGTATTAGATATTATATTATTGTATAAATATTATGTCATTTTATTTTGTAATAAATATATATATATATTTATATATATATTATTCTAATTATGTATTACAAAGTGTATTTTTTATACTGTATTATATGATATTTTACATTGCAATATGTATTCTATTAGTTTATTTTATATTATATTGTAATATTATCTTATATCATATTTTATATTATTTTATATTGTATTAGATATTATATTTTTTGTATACATATTATGTAGTTTATATTATATATATATATAATTTAAATTATATATATATAATTATTTTATATCATATTATATATTATTTTATACAGTATTATAAATTATATTATTTTATAAATATTAAATGATTTTACTTTGTATCATATATGATATTATTTTGTCTGGAAATCAGGTGACAGTCAGTTTGTGGCCCCGAAACGCGGCGGCATGTTCCACAGCCAATCAGATAATCAAATATATCCTGCAAATATCCAATTACCCCCCCCCTCCCCCCCCAAACATATTTGTATCTTTTCTCCTGACTTGTTACATTGTGATTCTGTTGATTCCGCAGACCTCGAAGCTGCATCTTCACCGCGGCCGGCACGTCGCGTTCGGTCGTAAAAAGAAAAAGAAAAAAAAAAAAGAAAGAAGAGCGACAGATGAAAAAAAGATGTTTTTAAGTTGCTAATAAAACTGAAAATGTAGACAGTTTGCAGAGAAATGGGCTGGGAGCCGGGCGCTTTCATTTAAGCATCTTGTCGCCGTAAATAACGCGGCGGCGAGGAGGGGGAGCCGCATTGCATACATGCGCGCCCGTTTCTTTTTTCTCTAATTTTATTTTCCGCCGTAAATCACCCGGGTGAGCGATAATATTTGTGTTCTGTAATGAGTCTCTGGTGATCCATTCAGCGACTTGGCAACGAGGGACGATCGGAAGGGCCGCTGCGCCGTCTCTCTTTCCTCCCCGCCGCCAAAACTGCCGGTTATTTGTTGTAATCCCCCCAGCGAGTCCGGCGCTAAGTGTTAACCCCCTCCTGACCGGCCAGGTAAGGGTTGTGGCCTCCGTGAATAGAAAATATCGATACATTGTATTATCAATGAGACGATCGTTTTTTGATATTGATCTTGTTGCGATTTTATTCCTTCGCGATATCGAAGTTCATGTCTTGTTATCGTAGCGATATGAATTGTATACGACATCTCCGGCCCTGATGAAGGGGAGGACCCCCCCGAAACGCGTTGTGTCATTATTGTGGACTTTCAGCTCGTCTGCGGCGCTCTCTTCTTTACATCACATTTATTGACAGAGAACTGTCTGTGCCTTGTTCTGGGACCCCCAACTGTCAGTGTGTCATTGTTCTGGGACCCCCAAGTGTCAGGGTGTCATTGTTCTGGGGTCCCCAAGTGTCAGGGTGTCATTGTTCTGGGACCCCCAAGTGTCAGGGTGTCATTGTTCTGGACCCCCAAGTGTCAGTGTGTCATTGTTCTGGGACCCCCAAGTGTCAGGGTGTCATTGTTCTGGGACCCCCAAGTGTCAGGGTGTCATTTTTCTGGGGTCCCCAAGTGTCAGGGTGTCATTGTTCTGGACCCCCCAAGTGTCAGTGTGTCATTGTTCTGGGACCCCCAAGTGTCAGGTTGTCATTGTTCTGGACCCCCAAGTGTCAGGGTGTCCTTGTTCTGGGACCCCCAAGTGTCAGTGTGTCATTGTTCTGGGCCCCCCAAGTGTCAGGGTGTCATTGTTCTGGGCCCCCCAAGTGTCAGTGTGTCATTGTTCTGGGACCCCCAAGTGTCGGGGTGTCATTGTTCTGGGACCCCCAAGTGTCGGTGTATCATTGTTCTGGACCCCCAAGTGTCAGGGTGTCATTGTTCTGGACCCCCAAGTGTCAGTGTGTCATTGTTCTGGGACCCCCCAAGTGTCGGGGTGTCATTGTTCTGGGACCCCCAAGTGTCGGGGTGTCATTGTTCTGGGACCCCCAAGTGTCAGTGTGTCATTGTTCTGGACCCCCAAGTGTCAGTGTGTCATTGTTCTGGGACCCCCAAGTGTCGGGTGTCATTGTTCTGGGACCCCCAAGTGTCGGTGTATCATTGTTCTGGACTCCCAAGTGTCAGTGTGTCATTGTTCTGGGACCCCCAAGTGTCGGGTGTCATTGTTCTGGGACCCCCAAGTGTCGGTGTATCATTGTTCTGGACCCCCAAGTGTCAGAGTGTCATTGTTCTGGACCCCCAAGTGTCAGGGTGTCATTGTTCTGGGACCCCCCAAGTGTCAGTGTGTCATTGTTCTGGGACCCCCAAGTGTCGGTGTATCATTGTTCTGGACCCCCAAGTGTCAGGGTGTCATTGTTCTGGGACCCCCAAGTGTCGGGTGTCATTGTTCTGGGACCCCCAAGTGTCGGTGTATCATTGTTCTGGACCCCCAAGTGTCAGTGTGTCATTGTTCTGGACCCCCCAAGTGTCAGTGTGTCATTGTTCTGGGACCCCCAACTGTCAGGGAGTCATTGTTCTGGACCCCCAAGTGTCAGTGTGTCATTGTTCTGGACCCCCAAGTGTCACGGTGTCATTGTTCTGGACCCCCAAGTGTCAGGGTGTCATTGTTCTGGGACCCCCAAGTGTCAGTGTCATTGTTCTGGGGTCCCCAAGTGTCAGTGAGTCATTGTTCTGGGACCCCCAAGTGTCAGGGTGTCATTGTTCTGGACCCCCAAGTGTCAGGGTGTCAATGTTCTGGACCCCCAAGTGTCAGTGTGTCATTGTTCTGGGACCCCCAAGTGTCAGTGTGTCATTGTTCTGGACCCCCAAGTGTCAGGGTGTCATTGTTCTGGTTCTGGACCCCCAAGTGTTGGTGAGTCATTGTTCTGGGACCCCCAAGTGTCAGGGTGTCATTGTTCTGGACCCACAAGTGTCAGTGTGTCATTGTTCTGGGACCCCCAAGTGTCGGTGAGTCATTGTTCTGGGACCCCCGAGTGTCAGTTCACAGATAACAACACTCCATGAATCACATATGTAATTATACTACATATGAGCCCTTTATTTTTGGGAATATTCCCCCGCTCTCCATTATCAATGTCATCCATCCAGTCAGGAATTATCCTCATTATGTATCATATATATAATAACACTCAACAAATAAACACAAATAAAAGTGACATCACAGTCACACGCCATCCGCAGACAATGTACTCTAGTGATATAAAGATCTCTATAGAGGAATCAGGACCTCCTTCCTCCTGATGAAGACCCCTCTAGTGATATAAAGATCTCTATAGAGGAATCAGGACCTCCTTCCCCCTGATGAAGACCCCTCTAGTGATATAAAGATCTATATAGAGGAATCAGGACCTCCTTCCTCCTGCTGGTGACCCCTCTAGTGATATAAAGATCTATATAGAGGGATCGGGACCTCCTTCCCCCTGATGAAGACCCCTCTAGTGATATAAAGATCTATATAGAGGAATCAGGACCTCCTTCCTCCTGATGAAGACCCCTCTAGTGATAAAAAGATCTTGTCCACCAAATTTTAATCTATATAACTTATAAACAAAAGAAGTACTAATCCTAGGAACCCAACAAGATACAGTAAAACCTTGGTTTGAGAGCATTTTGCAAGGCAAGCAACATTTTTAAATACATTTTGCCTTGATATACAAGTGATGTCTTGATATAAGAGTAGCGTCATGTCACAACTGAGTATGAAAGAGATTTTGATTTTTAGGGAAAAAAATTAGGGTGGAACTCCACTGAGAGGACTCATGAATAAATGGTTGTGGAACGAATCATTTGCGTTTCCATTATAACTTATGGGGAACTTCGCTTTGATATACAAGTGCTTTGGATTACAAGTGTGTTTCCGGAAACAAATTATTCTCGCGATCCGAGGTTTTTACTTGTATTATTAAAGTTAAACTCTTTAGCCCAGGGGGGGGGGGGGTCAGGGGCATCAGGCTGGGAGTTGTAGTCCCTTTCAGCCAAAGGGGGGCCCATGGGAAAAAATAAAAAATTAGGGTGGAACTCTACTGTAGGGATTTTGTTTTCTATTTTTTGAGTTTCATTTGAGTTTCCATTATTTCTTATGGGGAACTTCGCTTTGATATACAAGTGCTTTGGATTACAAGCTTGTTTCCGGAACGAATTATGCTCGCAATCTGAGGTTTTTGTATATTATTAGGCCTCATGCACACTGGATGTTAAAATAACATTATAAAAAAAACGCCAGTAGCTTTGCAGTGAGTTTTTCAACTTTTCTCAGCTTTTTTAGTGTTTATTAGCGTTTTTTAGCGTTTTTAGGGGGTTTTTTTGTTGAAGAAAAAAAAAATATATATATTTTTTCAATGGATCAAAAATGTTAAAAACGCTGGTAAGTGACGTTTTTGAGCGTTTATCGGCGTTTATCAGCATCAGAGCGTTTTTACAGCTGAAAAACGTCTCTCAGAACCCGCTAGTTTTTTTTAGGAAAAAAAAAAATTAGGGTGGAACTCCACTTTAAGGATTTTTTTTTCTATTTATTTTTTTGGGGGATTTTTGGGGAAAAAAAATAAAAAATTAGGGTGGAACTCCACTGTAAGAACTTATGAATAAATGGTTGTGGAACGAATCATTTGAGTTTCCATTATTTCTTATGGGGAACTTCGCTTTGGATTACAAGCATGTTTCCGGAACAAATTATTCTTGCGATCCGAGGTTTTACTATATTATTAAAGTTAAACTCTTTAGCCCAGGGGGGGGGGGGGGTTCAGGGGCATCAGGCTGGGAGTTGTAGTCCCTTTCAGCCAAAGGGGGGCCCAGGGGAAAAAATTTAAATTAGGGTGGAACTCCACTTTAAGGACTTATGAATAAATGCTTGTGCAACGAATCATTTGAGTTTCCATTATTTCTTATGGGGAACTTGGCTTTGATATACAAGTGCTTTGGATTACAAGCGTGTTTCCGGGAAAAATTGTTCTCGCGATCCGAGGTTTTACTTGTATATAAAAGTTAAACTCTTTAGCCCAGGGGAAAAAAAAAATTAGGGTGGAACTCCACTGTAAGGACCTATGAATAAATGGTTGTGGAACGAATCATTTGAGTTTCCATTATTTCTTATGGGGAAATTCGCTTTGGATTACAAGCGTGTTTCCGGAACGAATTATTCTCGCGATCCGAGGTTTTACTATATTATTAAAGTTAAACTCTTTAGCCCAGTGGGGGGATCAGGGGCATCAGGCTGGGAGTTGTAGTCCCTTTCAGCCAAAGGGGGGCCCAGGGGAAAAATAAAGATTTTTTCTCTATTTTTATTTTTAGGGGGAAAAAAAATTAGGGTGGAACTCCACTTTAAGGATTTTTTCTCTATTTTTATTTTTAGGGAAAAAAAAATTAGGGTGGAACTCCACTGTAAGGACTTATGAATAAATGGTTGTGGAACGAATCATTTGAGTTTCCATTATTTCTTATGGGGAACTTCGCTTTGGATTACAAGCGTGTTTCCGGAACTAATTATTCTCGCGATCAGAGGTTTTACTATATTATTAAAGTTAAACTCTTTAGCCCGGGGGGGAGATCAGGGGCATCAGGCTGGAAGTTGTAGTCCCTTTCAGCCAAGGGGGGGGGGGGGGCAAGGGCCCATCCCAGCCCGGAGCGGGTCTCTCTTCTCCTCCAGCAAAGGGCGGAACAAGAGACAGACAGATGCTGGGAGTTGTAGTCCCTTTCAGCCAAAGGGGGGGCCCCAGGGGCCCTTCCCAGCCGGGAGCGGGTCTCTCTTCTCCTCCAGCAAAGGGCGGAACAAGAGACAGACAGATGCTGGGAGTTGTAGTCCCTTTCAGCCAGGGGGGGGGGGCCCTTCCCAGCCCGGAGCGGGTCTCTCTTCTCCTCCAGCAAAGGGCGGAACAAGAGACAGACAGATGCTGGGAGTTGTAGTCCCTTTCAGCCAGGGGGGGGGCCCTTCCCAGCCGGGAGCGGGTCTCTCTTCTCCTCCAGCAAAGGGCGGAACAAGAGACAGACAGATGCTGGGAGTTGTAGTCCCTTTCAGCCAGGGGGGGGGGCCCTTCCCAGCCCGGAGCGGGTCTCTCTTCTCCTCCAGCAAAGGGCGGAACAAGAGACAGACAGATAGAAGCTTTCATGGGCCGGTTTCATTCTTGACTCACAAGTGCATAATAAAACACTTGTAATATACTGGAACTTGTGTGGTCTCGAGGCCTCATTTGCATACTAATTACTGAGTGCAAATGGGGAATAAGGGTTGTTTGATGGGAGGTGTGGAGCGGTCGGGTGATGGGAGCTACCAGGAGGAGGGGGAGGGGGAGGGGAGGAGGAGGGAGGGGGGGTTGTAGTACAATATGTTGTGCGTTGTTAAAAAAAAAAAAAAAAAGGCGCTAGGGACTGCGCAGCAATCGCACCTCATATCTTGCTAACAAGCTAATCCGCCGTTGCGTTGGCCTCTGATATACAACTTCTCATTAGTATTATAATAAAGTACATGAAACAACCATAAAACATTATATACTGCGGCACTGTTGTTTTTGTGCCAATTATCTGCAGGCGGATTTATCACCGCGGTGCTGGAAAAGTCCCCTCGGTGAGGCGCGGGAGAATGAGGAAGGTGTACTCCAGGGGAGAGGTGTGGGGGGGGGGGGGGGGGGGGTAGCGCTCATATTTATGCGTTTTTACCTCTTTTTTTAGGAGGCGCAGGCAGGATTTGGGGGGGGGTAATAACCGCCACACCACGGGTCGTTGCGTGACCCCCACCCGCCATTACATTTTTTTATTTTTTTTTAACTGTTGCGCTGCCATCCGGGTTGCCCGGTCGCGCCGCTCACGCCGTTCTCCCTCTCCGGCAGCCTATTACACTTTCCACCATGTGAGTGAATTTTATGGCAGATTAGAAAGTAAATTGTTCGTGATATTACAAGAAAAAAAAAAAAAAAAAAACAACTTTGGTACTAAAACCCGACCATATATTTTCCTAATCGTTAGACGGTGGCGGACGCGGCGATATCTATCCTGCGAGCCGATGATGGTTATAGAACCCCCGGGAGACCGCTAATATTCTTATAATTTACACTGATGGCTACTTTTCCTCCAATCTCCGGAGGAGGAGGAGGAGATTTTTATTTTATTATTTTTTTTTCCCTGAGTCATTTTTATACAATGATTTGAAGAACGGAAGAAAAAAGGATCATGACCGGCGATCACAGGGGGCGGCCACTAGGGGCGCACCCAGGGGGGGCCACATGGACACAATGTACTTTATAGGCCCCTCCCAACCATCAAACCCATATGAGCATGTCCCATTCCAAATCCATGGGCCAAAATATAAGCAGTTCGCTCCTCCCACCAATATGGCGCCGCCCCCCCCCCCATTAATATGGCGCCCCCCCCCCCCCATGGTCATTAGTATGGAATTGCCCTCTCCATCCATGGTCATTCATAAGAAATTGCCCTCCCCCATCGCCATTATTATGGAGTTGCCCCTTTCTGGAATGCCCATTAATACAGAGTTGCCCCTTTCCATAATTGCCTTCCCCATGGCCTTTGATATGAAGTTACCCCCCCCCATGCATGGCCATTAGTATGAAATTGCCCTCTCCATCCATGGTCATTCATATGAAATTGCCCCCGCCCCCCCCCATGGCCATTAATATGGAGTTGCTCCCATGTTTAATGGCCATTAATACGGAGTTGCCCCTTTCCATGGTTGCTAATATGAAGTTGCCTTCCCCATGGCCATTGATATGAAGTTACCCCCCCCCCCACGTGGCCATTAGTATGGAATTGCCCTCTCCATCCATGATCATTGATATGAAATTGCCCTCCTTCGTCACCATTAATTTGGATATGCCCCCATCTTGAATGGCCATTAATACAGAGTTGCCCCTTTCCATGGTTGCTAATATGAAGTTGCCTTCCCCATGGCCATTGATAGGAAGTTACCCCCCCCCCCCCCATGGTCATTCGTGTGAAGTTGCCCTCCCATGGCCATTAATATGGAGTTGCCCCCATCTTGAATGCCCATTAATACAGAGTTGCCCCTATCCATAATTGCCTTCCCCATGGCAATTGATATGTATGAAGTTACCCCCCCCCCCGCATGGTTATTAGTATGGAATTGCCCTCTCCATCCATGGTCATTCATAAGAAATTGCCCCCCCCCATGGCCATTAATATGGAGTTGCCCCCATCTTGAATGGCCATTAATACTGAGTTGCCCCTTTCCATGGTTGCTAATATGAAGTTGCCTTCCCCATGGCCATTGACATGAAGTTACCCCCCCCATGCATGGTCATTCATATGAAATAGCCCCCCCCCCCCCATGGCCATTACTGTAATACGTAGTTGCCCCTTTCCATGGTTGCAAAGTTTTGTGCTGAGATGTGGGATGTCAGCCTAGGGGGGGGGGGGATTTTTACTGGAAGAGGGGTTATTTATGCAGATTAGTGCTCAGTGTTTTTGTGGGGGGGGGGGGGGGTTTGCTGACACGTATTGCTCATACATGAAGGGGGGGTGCAGTTTGGCATGCCCCCCCCCCCCCCGGGCTCCTTATGACCTTGTCCCGGCACAGCTAGGAAGTGGTTGCCACTGATCGCCTTCTAGGAATGCAGCCTCTTTATTGAAGCACTGTGAAAATCCTGCTGAATTTGGCGAGCTTTCATAAGTCTTTGTCGGCTTCTTCTCACTGATGCCGCGCACGCGCGTATCTGAAAACATCAAACGCACGCGGCGCGTGAAACTCATATGCGTCCCGGTCCGCGCGCAGCTCCCGCCGGTTACCTGACACCCAGCAGGTGAGAGAATCACAATGGAAGGGAAGCGAAGATCGTCGCTCGCGGCTTTCATTGTGCGTCCGCCGCCGCCGACCGTTTGATCGCCGTCTACTAAGTATCTCCTCTTCAATGAGAGCGAGAGACGTTATCAGCCCCCCCCCCCCCCGATCCCTCTATAGGACAGATATAGATTTCCTTCCTATACAACCCGGCGGCGGATCCCGCGTCCCATCGGCGGCGGAGATAAGTGCGCAACGAGAGAGCGCCGCTAATTAAACGCAAATTATTTTGTGTTTGTAAAAAAAAAAAAAAAGTAGAAAGTCTTTCTAATCGCTCTTCTCACTTTCACAAAAGAAGCCGCGGCGGAGGAAGTTGGTCGGCTTATCAGCGCGGTAAATAAAGGCGTCTCTTCAATGCTGGGAACGGCGGGCGGCGGCGGCGGCAGACGGATTCTGTGACGGCCTCGTCTGCATTTCAAACGTTCGGCCCTAAAGCCGCGGCTCACACTGATAAGCCCTGAGCTGCCGAGCCGCTTAAATACCTCTGACAAGCTATACATTACCGCGCTAATAATTCGCCAAATTTGCGCCCATAATATGATATCTGTAAAACGTCGCGGCCGGTAATACGATTACCATTCACAAATGAATTATCGAACATCCAGCGTTTAGGGCCGGGAGACGCGGCGAGGAGAGGAAGGAAAATCAATTCCTGCAGGGGGGGGGAGGGGAGGGAAAAAAAACAGCCAATAAAGAGCAGAAAAAGGCGATAAGTGCGCAATAAAAATAAAGCAAAAACAAGGCGCGCGGGGGGAGGGGCGGGGGGCGGGGAAATAAAACAATTACATATCAGCGTTACCCTGAAAGACCAAATGTGATTGGACACGAGCGTGATCAATTATCAGAAACACTCCGCCTTTTCTCATTGAAGAGCCGCCCTTCCGCGCCAGGCAGTGACATCATCAGTCTGCTGCACGGAGGGAGAAGCATTTCCTCAGTCTCCCCTCCCCCACCCCCCAGTGACTTTGCCTAGTCGATGTCATCAGTCTGCTGCAGGGAGGGAGAAGCATTTCCTCAGTCTCCGTCTCCCCCCCCTGGGCCTATCCTGAGATGATGTCATCAGCCTCCTGCAGGCCCAAGAGGGTTAAAAAGAATGGCGGCCACACAAAATATTGACACTTTGGGCCCAATTTGGACATTTTTCACTTAGGGGGGGTGTACTGACTTTTGCAGCCAGCGGTTTAGACATTAATGGCGAGTTATTTAGAGGGGAGAGTAAATGTACACTCTTATACAAAACCGTTTGCGGCTCTTTCTTGTGCGTCATCTTTAGAAGAGGCTTCCTTCTGTGCAGACCAATTTGATGCAGTGTGCGGCGTATGGTCCGAGCGCCGACAGGCTGACCCCTCCCCCCCCACATGAACTTCCAGTGACCAGTATGAGAGAGTGAGAGCGATAACACCAAAATGTAACACACCTGCTCCCCATTCACACCTGAGACCTTGTAACACTAACGAGTCACATGACACCGGCCGGAGGAGGGAAAATGGCAAATTGGACCCAATTTGGACATTTTCACTTAGGGGGTGCCCTCACTTTCGTTGCCAGCGGTTCAGACATTAATGGGGACTCAATTTAACACACCTGCTCCCCATTCACACCTTGTAAGACTAACGAGTCACATGACATCGACCGGAGGAGGGAAAATGGCAAATTGGATCCAATTTAGACATTTTCACGTAGGGGTGTCCCATAGGGGTGTCCTCACTTTTGTTGCCAGCGGTTCAGACATTAATGGGGACTTCGGGGGACAACCTGTGAAGATCTGGTGACCCCCAGGCCCAAGAGGGTTAAAAAGAATGACGACCACACAAAATATTGACACTTTGAGGCCCAATTTGGAAATTTTCACTTAGGGGGTGTCCTGACTTTTGTTGCCAGACATTACTGGCTGTGTGTTGAGTGATTTGTTATACAAGCTGTACACTGCCCCCCCCCCCCCCCCCCCCCCCGTGTACACTCACTACACAACATTGTAGATACAAAGTGTCATTTCTTCAGTGTTGTCACATGAAAAGATATAAGAAATGTGACTGAGGGGTGTACTTACTTTTGTTACATACTGGGCTAGATTCAGGTAGATTTGCCTATTGTTACGGCGGCGCAGCGTATCGTATTTACACTGCGCCCCCGTAAGTTTGAGCTGTATTCACAAAGCACTTGCCTCCTAACTTACGGCGGCGTAGCGTAAATGGGGCCGGCGTAAGCACGCCTAATTCAAATGTTGATGAGGGGGGGCGTGTTTTATTTAAATTAGGTTGACCCCGCGTATTTTACGTTTTTTACGCATTCACCGTTCGTGAAAGAATCCCAGTGCGCATGCTCGAAAAATTACGCCGCAAATCGTCATTGCTTTCGACGTGAACGTTAAACGACGTCCAGCCCCATTCGCCAACGACTTGCGCAAACGACGTAAAAAAATAAAAAAATTTGAAGCGGGAACGGCGTCCACACTTAACATTGGCTGCGCCTCCTAATAGCAGGAGCAAGCTTTACGCCCGAAAAAGCCTAACGCAAACGACGTAACAAAATCGCGCCGGGCATACGTACGTACGTTGGTGAATTGGCGTATCTAGGTCATTTGCATATTCTACGCCGAAAACGACGGAAGCGCCCACCTAGCGGCAGGCGTAAAACTGCACACAGTTCTACGCCGCCGCATTCAAGTTACGTCGGCGGAGGAAGCCTATTTTTTTAACGTATCTGCTTCGGAGAATCGGTGTAAAGATACGACGGCGCAGATTTTAAATGACGGCGGCGTGTCTGGAGATACGCCGCCGGAACTTCTACCTGAATCTAGCCCACTGTGTGTATATATATATATATATATATATATATATATATATATACATAGGGGTGTACTTACTTTTGTCACGCACTGTATATACACATAGTTGTCGGAAATCGCTGGAATGTGAAGTGGGGAATAGCATCCGGTCACCGCGGCAACTCAGGACTGCACAGGGAGGAGGATGGGGGGAGGGGCTCAGGGCCTTTCACATGGACGGGACCCCAGCCCCCCCCCCTCCAGGTCCATAAAACACAGGAAGTTCGATTACCAGCGCTGTAAGGGTGGGCCGAGACCCCCGTCCTGTCAGCCGAGGTGTGGGAGCCGCCGTAATGCGCTAATTATTTGGACGCCGCGGCCCCCCGTTACAGACTAAACACCGCCGTGTCACACCTGCAGTTTTATGGGGGGCGACCGTTTGCGAACGAAGGACCCCCCCCCCGCCGTGAGCCCAGGACCGTGGAGGGGCCGGGGGGGGGGCCCAACCAGCTGCGGACAATAAACGATACGGAAACCGCGGCGTATTTATACTTCAGAAGCGTTCAACCGGGAGGAGACCCGACCGGCGCTTTTCTGGCAGGCGTTCGCACTTCCCCCAATTAAAGTTGGGAGCGCCGGGGGGGGGGGGGTCGATATTTTTTCAGCGAGGTCACGTGTGACTGACAACCGCGGCGACGCCAAAACGCGACGCGCCGATCTGCACCGGTCCGAACGTGGTTTAGTCAGGTGACGCCATATTGAACGCACTCTGGGGGGGGGTCTGGTGAGGTCATTGCGGGGGGATAGGAACGCGAGAAGCCTGCGGGCACCTCCAGGCCCGGGATCGCAGCGAGGAGCGGATTCGAAACGCGCCCTCCTTTTGCGCACGCAATACATTGGACCGCCCTATGCGCGACAAATACTGCTTTTTGCCGCGTTCCAGTCTGCGCAGCTTTATTGCGTTTGCAAAACGCGCAACGCGTGTCTGGCTGCTGTTAAAAATTATGGGCTCCTCGGCGCGCGCGTTTTTTCACGCTACTAGCAAGGGGGACCTAATAAAGGGGGTCCAACCCACTACTAGCAAGGGGGACCTAATAAAGGGGGTCCAACCCACTACTAGCAAGGGGGACCTAATAAAGGGGGTCCAACCTGCTACTAGCAAGGGGGACCTAATAAAGGGGGTCCAACCCACTACTAGAAAGGGGGACCTAATAAAGGGGGTCCAACCCACTACTAGCAAGGGGGACCTAATAAAGGGGGTCCAACCCGCTACTAGCAAGGAGGACCTAATAAAGGGGGTCCAACCCGCTACTAGCAAGGGGGACCTAATAAAGGGGGTCCAACCTGCTACTAGCAAGGGGGACCTAATAAAGGGGGTCCAACCCACTACTAGTAAGGGGGACCTAATAAAGGGGGTCCAACCCGCTACTAGCAAGGGGGGCCTAATAAAGGGGGTCCAACCCGCTACTAGCAAGGGGGACCTAATAAAGGGGGTCCAACCTGGTACTAGCAAGGGGGGCCTAATAAAGGGGGTCCAACCCTTTAAAGTGTCCGGTGAGTGTACAGTATATCGGGAATCAGTAACTTTTTTTTTGGGGTCCTGTCTGATTGTTGAATTTATAAGCAGTCGCCATACACGGGACGACCCAATAGATTGTAAGCTCTTCTGCTCCAATGACCGACACGCCCCCTTTTTTTTTTTTGGCTGGATTACGTTTCTTTTTTTTTTTAGCGCGGTGATAAATGTGTCATCGCCCTTTATCCATAAAGCGTCAGCTAGGACTATTAGCATTAGCGGCGGCGGGTCCCAGAGTGCAGGAGGAGATCGGCGCGGCTTAGAGCGCGATCCAGCTGGAACGGGGCGGGTGCTGCGCAGGAATGAGCGCTCTCCCCAGGCCGGCATGGAATGGCTATTACTGCAGCCGCGGCATTACGACTCATTAGAGCCAAGCACACACGGGAGCCCCCCTCAGACCCAAACGACTTCCCCAGATGTTCGCCTCTCAGGATGTGTGTGTGAGTGGCGGTGGCTGACAGGCGGGCGAGGAGGGGGAGGGGGCGGAGGAGAGCGGGGGGGGTGGGGAACCCGTACACCCACCTTTCTGTTCCACCAGACGCAAACATTCCCCAATCAGCCGGGGACCTGCCTTGTCCTAATGCGGACCCCCAGTTCCTGCAGATGCTCTGTAGGTCAGCCGTGGATTGCGCGGCAGATGACCCCCCCCCCCCCCCCCCGCTGGGCGCAGCTGCCCCCAATCCACAGACCAGATCTGAGTTCATCTCGTCAGGTGCAAATCCTTCCATTCCCCGCACTTGTTATGTTTTGGGGGGATGGAAACGTTGCGCTAAACATCCAGAAACGCCGATCAGAACCCCCCACCCCCCCGACCTTTACATCCCCCTCGTCACTTCCCATCCAATCCGAGTGTGACCGCCGGGCGCTGAGATAATTCCCCCGCTAAGCTGACGAACTTGGCTGCCTCCCCAAAATGTGCAACGGGGAGCGGGCTACCGCAAAGTGCCAGAGGACTACAACTCTCAGCATTCACGGCCAGACCTAAAAAAAGGATTAGGCCACCTGAGACTACAACTCTCAGCATGCCCAGCCAGCCCAAAAAAGGTTTAGGCCACCCAAGACTACAACCCTCAGCATGTTCAGCCAGCCCAAAAAAAGTTTTAAGTCAACCCCCGAGACTACAACTCTCAGCATGTCCAGCCAGCCCAAAAAAAGGTTAAGATCACGTGAGACTACAACTCTCAGCATGTTCAGCCAGCCCAAAAAAGGTTTAGGCCACCCGAGACTACAACTCTCAGCATGCACAGCCAGACCTAAAAAAAGGATTAGGCCACCCAAGACTACAACCCTCAGCATGTCCAGCCAGCCCAAAAAAAGGTTTAGGCCACCCGAGAATACAACCCTCAGCATGTCCAGCCAGCCCAAAAATAGGTTAAGATCACCTGAGACTACAACTCTCAGCATGCCCAGCCAGCCCTAAAAAAAAGGTTTAGGCCACCTGAAAAACTACAACTCTCAGCATGTCCAGCCAGCCCAAAAATAGGTTGAGATCACCCAAGACTACAACTCTCAGCATGTCCAGCCAGCCCAAAAAAAGGTTATGATCACCTGAGACTACAACTCTCAGCATGTCCAGCCAGCCCAAAAAAAGGTTTAAGCCACCCGAGACTACAACTCTCAGCATGCTCAGCCAGCCCCAAAACAAATCTGCTTTACTCACCCGATCCTCCCCCCCCCCACTACCCTCCGGTGGACTGTTCCTCACCCTCCTTGGCATCCGTTATGTACAGCTACGGGCTTTGTATTGGGCTGGATGATGTCAGATAACCTGCAAGCTCCGGGGTATAGGACAGAAGATTCTGCGGGGGCCGGTCCTGCAGCCCAGAGGAGCCTGCGGGGGCGGACCCCTAGACCTAAGCACACTGTAGAACTACAACTCCCAGCAGACGTCCTGCCCGCCGGGCCTCAGACAGAAGACGGTCCGGCTGCACGCTGTGCTTTTCTTGGCCGGGGCGCCGCTTTGTGTCTGGGTAACCCCACCCCCACCTCCGAACGTCTGCAAATCAGAACTTGATTAACGGCCAAAAGAAAAGGTGGAAGACGGATTGTCGCGGAAAATATACGGCTTGCGGCGGGGAAAGAAATGATTTGGGGTTTTTAGGAAACGTGAAAGACACCCGAAAATACGAGATCTCCACCAACCGAAACTGGCAATAAATTAGAGCCGGCCGGCGCGATCCCAGAAATACGGAGAGAATTCCCTTCTGATAGGACAGGCGGGGGGAAGGCGCGCTATTGTGCGTTTATATGTGACCGTGCGAGGCGTGCGTTGGTAGAACGCCATCATTGCCGTGTAATTCCATGATCTTCGGCCGGTTGGGAAGCTCTGACTTGTAACGTATTTTTGTGCCCTGCAAATAATGCGGCACGTCTTCAACTCTTCGTATACCGCCGGCCTTCCGCTGGTTCTTTATATTCTGCACCACAAGTCTTCACTGTCTGCACAATACAGCCCATAGACTTCTGATTGGAGGCTTCTCCGATCATCTCCAGAGGTCGGAGGTGACCCATTGATGGGATACAACCCATAGACTTCTGATTAGAGACTTCTCTGGTCATCTCCAGCCTTGGGAAACAGCCCATAGACTTCTGATTGGAGGCTTCTCCATCTCCAGAGGTCGGAGGTGACCCATTGATGGGATACAACCCATAGACTTCTGATTAGAGACTTCTCTGGTCATCTCCAGCCTTGGGAAACAGCCCATAGACTTCTGATTGGAGGCTTCTCCAATCATCTCCGGAGGTCGGAGATGACCCAGAGTTGAGATACAGCCCATAGATTTCTGATTGGAAGCTTCTCCCATCATCTCCAGCCTTGGAAAACAAACCATAGACTTCTGATTGTAGACTTTTCCAATCATCTCCGGAGGTCAGAGATGACCCAGAGTTGAGATACAACCCATAGACTTCTGATTAGAGACTTCTCCAATCATCTCCAGCCTTGGGAAACAGCCCATAGACTTCTGATTGGAGGCTTCTCAATCATCTCCAGAGGTCTTGGATGACCCATAGATGGGATACAACCCATAGACTTCTGATTAGAGACTTCTCCAATCATCTCCGGAGGTCAGAGATGACCCATAGATGAGATACAACCCATAGACTTCTGATTAGAGACTTCTCCATACATCTCCGGAGGCTGTAGATGACCTATAGATGGGATACAACCCATAGACTTCTGACTGGAGGCTTCTCCAATCATCTCCAGCTTTGGGATACAGCCCATAGACTTCTTATTGGAGACTTTTTCAATCATCTCCAGCCTTGGACTTCAGAATGGAGAGTTCTCCAATTATCTGTGACCTTGGGTGGCAGGTTATAGACTGAATACTTCATTCACCTCCAGCCTCGGAATACAACCCCATAGACTTCTGACCTCTGGCCTTGGGATACAGCCCATAGACTTTAGAATGGAGACTTCTCCAATCATCTCTGGCCTTGGGTTACAGGAGACTTCTTCTCCAATTATCTGTGACCTTGGGACAGAGGTTATAGACTTCTGATTGGAGAATTCTCCATTAATTTCCAGTCTCAGTATACAACCCCATAGACTTCTGATTGGAGGCTTCTCCAATCATCTCCTGCCTCGAGATATAACCCATAGACTTCCTATTGGAGACATGTCCAATCATCTCCGGCCTTGAGATACAACCCATAGACTTCCTATTGGAGACTTTTCCAATCATCTCCCGCCTTGAGATATAACCCATAGACTTTGGGATGGAGACTTTTCCAATCATCTCTGACCTTAGGACACAGCTTATAGACATCGTATTGGAGACTTTTCCATTCATCTCCAGCCTCAGATTACAACCCCATAGTCTTCTGATTGGAGGCTTCTCCAATCATCTCCAGCCTCAGAATACAACCCCATAGTCTTCTGATTGGAGGATTCTCCAAACCTCAGGGCACAGTCCTATAGACTTCTGATTGGAGACGCCTTCGATCTTTTCTGGCCTTGGGATACAACCCATAGACTTCTGATCTGAAACTTCTCCAATCATCTCTGGCCCAAGGACAAAGCCCATAGACTTATGGCCTGAGACGTCTTCTATTGTTTCACAGCCCATAGAAGTCTGTTACAATGTTACTATGTCACAATGACACAAACACCAAGTATCCTCCGATGTTACAATGACACAAACACCAAGTATCCTCCGATGTCACAATGACACAAACACCAAGTATCCTCCGATGTTACAATGACACAAACACCAAGTATCCTCCGATGTCACAATGACACAAACACCAAGTATCCTCCGATGTCACAATGACACAAACACCAAGTATCCTCCGATGTCACAAACACCAAGTATCCTCCGATGTCACAATGACACAAACACCAAGTATCCTCCGATGTTACAATGACACAAACACCAAGTATCCTCCGATGTTACAATGACACAAACACCAAGTATCCTCCGACGTCACAATGACACAAACACCGAGTATCCTCCGACGTTACAATGACACAAACACCAAGTATCCTCCGACGTTACAATGACACAAACACCAAGTATCCTCCGACGTTACAATGACACAAACACCAAGTATCCTCCGATGTCACAATGACACAAACACCAAGTATCCTCCGATGTTACAATGACACAAACACCAAGTATCCTCCGATGTTACAATGACACAAACACCAAGTATCCTCCGATGTTACAATGACACAAACACCAAGTATCCTCCGATGTCACAATGACACAAACACCAAGTATCCTCCGATGTTACAATGACACAAACACCAAGTATCCTCCGACGTTACAATGACACAAACACCAAGTATCCTCCGATGTTACAATGACACAAACACCAAGTATCCTCCGATGTCACAATGACACAAACACCAAGTATCCTCCGATGTTACAATGTCACAAACACCAAGTATCCTCCGATGTCACAAACACCAAGTATCCTCCGATGTTACAATGACACAAACACCAAGTATCCTCCGACGTTACAATGACACAAACACCAAGTATCCTCCGACGTTACAATGACACAAACACCAAGTATCCTCCGATGTCACAATGACACAAACACCAAGTATCCTCCGATGTCACAATCACACAAACACCAAGTATCCTCCGATGTCACAATGACACAAACACCAAGTATCCTCCGATGTTACAATCACACAAACACCAAGTATCCTCCGATGTCACAATGACACAAACACCAAGTATCCTCCGATGTCACAATGACACAAACACCAAGTATCCTCCGATGTCACAATGACACAAACACCAAGTATCCTCCGATGTCACAAACACCAAGTATCCTCCGATGTTACAATGACACAAACACCAAGTATCCTCCGATGTTACAATGACACAAACACCAAGTATCCTCCGATGTCACAATGACACAAACACCAAGTATCCTCCGATGTCACAATGACACAAACACCAAGTATCCTCCGATGTCACAATCACACAAACACCAAGTATCCTCCGATGTCACAATGACACAAACACCAAGTATCCTCCGATGTTACAATCACACAAACACCAAGTATCCTCCGATGTCACAATGACACAAACACCAAGTATCCTCCGATGTCACAATGACACAAACACCAAGTATCCTCCGATGTCACAATGACACAAACACCAAGTATCCTCCGATGTCACAAACACCAAGTATCCTCCGATGTTACAATGACACAAACACCAAGTATCCTCCGATGTTACAATGACACAAACACCAAGTATCCTCCGATGTCACAATGACACAAACACCAAGTATCCTCCGATGTTACAATCACACAGACACCAAGTATCCTCCGATGTCACAATGACACAAACACCAAGTATCCTCCGATGTTACAATCACACAAACACCAAGTATCCTCCGATGTTACAATGACACAAACACCAAGTATCCTCCGACGTTACAATGACACAAACACCAAGTATCCTCCGACGTTACAATGACACAAACACCAAGTATCCTCCGATGTTACAATGACACAAACACCAAGTATCCTCCGATGTTACAATGACACAAACACCAAGTATCCTCCGATGTCACAATGACACAAACACCAAGTATCCTCCGATGTTACAATGACACAAACACCAAGTATCCTCCGATGTCACAATGACACAAACACCAAGTATCCTCCGATGTCACAATGACACAAACACCAAGTATCCTCCGATGTCACAATGACACAAACACCAAGTATCCTCCGATGTCACAATGACACAAACACCAAGTATCCTCCGATGTTACAATGACACAAACACCAAGTATCCTCCGATGTCACAATGACACAAACACCAAGTATCCTCCGATGTTACAATGACACAAACACCAAGTATCCTCCGATGTCACAATGACACAAACGCCAAGTATCCTCCGATGTCACAATGACACAAACACCAAGTATCCTCCGATGTCACAATGACACAAACACCAAGTATCCTCCGATGTCACAATGACACAAACACCAAGTATCCTCCGATGTTACAATGACACAAACACCAAGTATCCTCCGATGTCACAATGACACAAACACCAAGTATCCTCCGATGTTACAATGACACAAACACCAAGTATCCTCCGACGTCACAATGACACAAACACCAAGTATCCTCCGATGTCACAATCACACAAACACCAAGTATCCTCCGATGTTACAATGACACAAACACCAAGTATCCTCCGACGTTACAATGACACAAACACCAAGTATCCTCCGATGTCACAATGACACAAACGCCAAGTATCCTCCGATGTCACAATGACACAAACACCAAGTATCCTCCGATGTCACAATGACACAAACACCAAGTATCCTCCGATGTTACAATGACACAATGTATCACCACCTGTTTGCTGGGCAGACATGGCGGAGGTGGTCGGTGTGCGGGCAGCGCGGTGGGGGACACTGAATGTCTGATGTTTCAGCTTGGCTGGGCAGCCAACATCACAGATGGTTTTGTATCTGGGTACCGATCCTGCGCACCCCCCCCTCCCCCCCCCCTCGGTGCCCCCCACCCCCCTGGAAACACACACACACTCTCCAGGCAAGCGTGAGCTTAAGAGGAACACAAAACATGGCGAGTTCCCACAAAAGAGCATTCAGTGTCTTCTTTTCAAGCACCCCCAGATGGGTGCCGGGGGGGGGGGGGGATACTTCCAACCTGATCTGTTCGCCAAACACCAGTTTTCAGGGGTCAAAAGACAGGCCAGCGCCCGGGCGGAACGGGCGATGGGGGACGTGCGGCTTTTAGAAAGACGCGGAAAGATCTTCTGAGAGAGAAGAAAAAAAGATACAAGAAACTTTCCCCGAGATAACGAGTCTTAGAGGGGGCGGAGCAGCGAAATCACCCCTCTTCTGTCATTGGACGGAGATTACAGCGGCCAAACTGCGCCGTTCGTGAAAAAATCCCAGTGCGCATGCTTGAAATTACCCCCCAAATCGTCAATGCTTTAGACGTGAACGTAACTTACGTACAGCCCTATTCGCGAACGACTTACGCAAACAATGTAAAATTTTAAAAACTCGACGCGGGAACGACGTCCATACTTAACATTGGCTACGCCTCATATAGCAGGGGTAACTTTACGCCGGAAAAAGCCTAACGTAAACGACGTAAAAAAAAATGCGCCGGCCGGACGTACGTTTCTGAATTGGCGTATCTAGCTCATTTGCATATTCCTCGCGTAAATATACGGAAGCGCCACCCAGCGGCCAGCGTAAATATGCAGCCTAAGATACGACGGTGTAAGACACTTACGCCAGTCGGATCTTAGAGAAATCTATGCGTAACTTGATTCTATGAATCAGGCGCATAGATACGACCGAGCGCACTCAGAGATACGACGGCGTATCAGGAGATACGCCGTCGTATCTCCTTTCTGAATCCGGGCCTATATTGCCAAAAGTATTGGGACACCTGCCTTTACACACACTGAGCTGGATTCAGGTAGCTCGGCGCATCTTTTGGCCGGCGTAGCGCATCTCATATGCGCTACGCCGACGTAAAACAGGGAGCCCAGAACAGTATCCTGAAAGATCTCTCGCCGTACGTGGCGCCGGCGTAGTGTAAGCCCGCCTAATTCAAATGTGGAAGGTAGTGGGCGTGTTGTATACAAATTAGCCGCGACCCCATGTAAATGACTTCCCGAACGAACGGTGCATGCGCGCGCATGCTCAGAGTCACTTCGCATATACTCCCTAAGAAACGTCAGCTCAATGCTTTCGATGCGAACGTAACCTACGCCCGGCCCCATTCACGTACCACTTACGTAAACTACGTAAAATTCGACGGCTGTTCCGACGTCCATACCTTAACATTGGCTGCGCCTCATATAGCAGGGGTAACGTTACGCCGGACGTAAGCCTTACGTAAACGGCGTAGCGGGCGCAAGTACGTTCGCGAATCTGCGTATCTAGCTCATTTACATATTCTACGCGTAAAAATTTACGGAAGCGCCCCTAGCGTAAATATGCATCCAAGATACGACGGCGTACTAAGACTTACGTCGGTCGGATGAAGCTGAAATTCAGGCGTATCTAGCTAAGGCCTCGCACTCGCAGGGGCCTCGCGGCCGCCTAACTTACCCCAGTTTTGAGGGACGAATAGGACAACTCTTTGAAATTAATGGGGCGGTCCTAAACACGACACATGGGGGGGGGGGGGGAAATGCGCATACTCGGAGGCATCTCGTGTTGTGAATGAGCCCCCAACTTCAACGTTTTGTGTCCATCACATAAATTGTACAATTATTACAATAAAGTTATACATTTAAAAAAAATATAATAATAATGATCCTCTTAAAGGGCCGGCGCATCCCTGGTCTGAGCCTTGGGCTGAATGAGGTTTTAGTGGGCCCCCCCCAGCCGAGAGGTTTGTCCCCCCCCCCCCGCCCGTGGCACGCAAAGTGGCAGAGTTCATCTTGCGCAGTTACGGCACATTATGTCCATGTGAAGGCGGAATGTCAGTTTAACACGCATTACCCATAACGCACAGCGGGCGCTTCACTTTACGAGACGCTTTTTAAGAGGCAGAACTGCAGGGAGGTCCGTCCTAATTTGGAGTCGGGGACCCTCTCCCCTCCCCTCCCCCCCCCCTCTCTCTCTCTCCTGGCTGCGTCCACCGGATTCGGAAACATTTATATTTTTTGCGAGCTCGTCGGGGTAAATGACTGCGGACAGGATGAGGGGCAGATGAGAGCCGCGCCGACAACTTTTTCGAGACCGCAGGGAGAGCTAAAATCACCTGGCTCTTATTAACGAGCTCCGGATAATTCTCCCCTCCCCCCCCCGATTGTTTCAGCCCCCTAATTAGAAATATTACAAAAGAATAGGCGCCCCATAAAGCACTACTGTGGAAACCGGATTCGCCCGCAAAAACCTTAGAACCTTCTTTTATGGCGTCTGGGGAGTCGCGGGAATTCCGCTCCCTCGATGTGCCGCGCTAAAAAAGGATTGGAAATTAAAACCAAAGCCAGATTTTCTCGCGGATTTCTCCAACCGAGCCGCGACGTGGCCGTCCTGGCCGTTCCACCTATAGCGTGCCATTGGAGGGAAGGAGGGGCGGGTTTATGAGGACGCTGGGACTTGTAGTGCTTGGCGGCTAGACAAGCTTCCCCGGGCCTGCGCTGCGATTCGTTATTTCCAGTCTCTGGAGCGCTGTGCGTACAATGTGATCTCCCTGCCCGGGCTGGACACGCCCGTCTACTAGACACGCCTTCCCGCCGAGACCTTTCGGAAAACTGGCTTTTTTTTATTTTTATTTTTTATTTTTGTGGTTGTTAATTTGTTTATTTTCTTTTACAGGGTAACTAAACTTTTATGAAAAAAAAAAAAGCAAATAAAAAAATAATAATAAAGGGGAAGATTCAGGTAGGGGCGCGCATAGTTACAGGGGCAGCGTATTGTATTTACGCTACGCCGACGCAACTTACAGGAGCAAGTGCAGCATTCACAAAGCACTTGCTCCGTAAGTCGCGGCGGCGTAGCGTAAATGGGGCCGGCGTAAGCGCGCGTAATTCAAATGTGGAATGGGTGGGCGTGTTTTATGCAAATCTATGATGACCTGACGTGATGCGCCGTCCGTGTACATATCCCAGTGTGCATTGCTCCCAAGTACGGCGTAACGACGCATTGGTTTCGACGTGAACGTAAATTACGTCCAGCCCTATTCGCGAACGACTTACGCAAACGACGTAAAAAAATTAAATTTCGAAGCGGGAACGTTGGCTGCGCCTCCTAATAGCAGGAGCAACCTTACGCAGAAAAAGCCTAACGTAAACGACGTAAATAAATTGCGCCGGCCGTACGTACGTTTGTGAATCGGCGTATCTAGGTAATTTGCATATTCTACGCCGAAAACAACGGAAGCGCCCCTAGCGGCCAACGTAATATTGCACACAATTTTTTTCGCCGCCGCATTCAAGTTACGTCGGCGGAGGAAGCCTATTTTTTAGACGTTACGCCTTGGAGAATCGGCGTAACGATACGCCGACGCAGATTTGAAATTACGGCGGCGTATCTGGAGAATGAATCTAGCCCAAAGCGTATACAATTGCGATACAATTCATATTGTAATTTAATGTTATTAAAAATGACCTTTCCTTTGCAATCTGCCGCCGCGGTCATTTTCTACAAATGCAAAGCAATATGGCCGCCTGGAGTCGTTCTGTACACAGGACACTCCCCCAGGAACATTTCCTGCTTGTGCGATTGGCTCGCTGATTTTCCCATAAGTCTGCACTAAGATACAAGTCAGATTTCTGGCATCCCCTGCAACACAAATGTCATTTTGGTGAGATATTTCCAATGGGAACGCGTCTGAAGGGATGCAGGCCCAGCGGCTTTCCTCGTTAGTGCTCTGCAGCTGTCACAGCTGACTGATAATTATGAAACCACTCCCATTAGACCCACATGGCACAGAGGCACAGACAAACACACAGGGATTCCTTCAAAATAACAAAAGGTCGGAATCTGCGACAAAGGTGGTCATAATCCTCTTAATGTACAGAGATCACCCCGGGGAATGTTTTTTTTCTCAACAAAAGCGGAATTACACTTCAAATGTAATTTACATTCAGATAAAAGTTTTCGATGCATGTTGCAAAAAAAAAGTTGTCACACCTTCGAGAGACATTCATCGAATGTACTGGGAACTGGCGTACATTCGAGGGGGGGGGGGGTGTAGTCCTTCTCTGGTGTCACAGACGGGGGAGTTGTAGTCCTTCTCTGGTGTCACAGACAGGGGGGGGGGGTTTAGTCCTTCTCTGGTGTCACAGACGGGGGGGGGGCTGGTAGTCACCCCTTTCTGGTGTCACAGATGGGGGGCTGCTAGTCATCCCTCTCTGGTGTCACAGATGGGGGGTTGTAGTCCCTCTCTGGTGTCACAGACGGGGGGTTGTAGTCCTTCTCTGGTGTCACAGACGGGGGAGTTGTAGTCCTTCTCTGGTGTCACAGACGGGGGAGTTGTAGTCCTTCTCTGGTGTCACAGACGGGGGGGGGGGCTGGTAGTCACCCCTTTCTGGTGTCACAGATGGGGGGCTGCTAGTCATCCCTCTCTGGTGTCACAGATGGGGGGTTGTAGTCCCTCTCTGGTGTCACAGACGGGGGGTTGTAGTCCTTCTCTGGTGTCACAGACGGGGGAGTTGTAGTCCTTCTCTGGTGTCACAGACGGGGGGGTTGTAGTCCTTCTCTGGTGTCACAGACGGGGGAGTTGTAGTCCTTCTCTGGTGTCACAGACAGGGGGGGGGGGTTTAGTCCTCAGGTATCACAGATGGGGGGCTGGTAGTCACCCCTTTCTGGTGTCACAGATGGGGGGGTGGTAGTCACCCCTTTCTGGTGTCACAGATGGGGGGGTGGTAGTCACCCCTTTCTGGTGTCACAGATGGGGGGGTGGTAGTCATCCCTCTCTGGTGTCACAGACGGGGGGGTTGTAGTCCTTCTCTGGTGTCACAGACAGGGGGGGGGGGTTGTAGTCTTTCTCTGGTGTCACAGACAGGGGGGGGTTGTAGTCCTTCTCTGGTGTCACAGACAGGGGGGGGGGGGGTTGTAGTCTTTCTCTGGTGTCACAGACAGGGGGGGGGGTTTGTAGTCCTTCTCTGGAGTCACAGACAGGGGGGGGGTTTGTAGTCCTTCTCTGGTGTCACAGACAGGGGGGGGGGGGTTGTCGTCCTTCTCTGGTGTCACAGACAGGGGGGGGGGGGTTGTCGTCCTTCTCTGGTGTCACAGACAGGGGGGGGTTGTAGTCCTTCTCTGGAGTCACAGACAGGGGGGGGGGTTGTAGTCCTTCTCTGGTGTCACAGACAGGGGGGGGGGGGTTGTCGTCCTTCTCTGGTGTCACAGACAGGGGGGGGTTGTAGTCTTTCTCTGGTGTCACAGACGGGGGGGGGGGGGGTTGTAGTCCTTCTCTGGTATCACCGACGGGGGTGGGAGGGAACACCCTGACTAATGGTGACATTACCTCCAGACATGACATGAAATCACCATATCACGGCGTTGGCAGCGCTGCCAGCTGTTATCGCTTTATATCAGGAGAACCGCGCCATATATCTCACCGAAGACGAAGTCATGGAACTACAACCCTCAGCAGGCCGCACCTTCTTCACTCCTTTGCAAACCTTCAATACCATTATTATTAATGTATGGCATTCATATGGCGCCAACAGTTTGTGCAGCGCAGTACAATATAAAGGGCAGACAGTAGAAGAGGGATCGGGGGGCCTTGCTCATAAGAGCTTACAATCTAATAGAAAGCGGGTTCAGACAGCTGCCAATAAAGTCTTAAAGAGGCAGTAACAGGCACAATCCTATCTGCCCCTTGTTCCCAAATGTCACCACCTCACCATTTCCTTCTCAGCCGGGACCTCCATGAAGAATGATATTATTTATCTCCCAAAAAAGATACTTTGTAACTGAACTCGCATTTTCTATTTTCAAACATCAGAATAAAAAAGAGACGGAGGAAATAAAAGGAAATACAAGAGAAATGGGGAGGAAATAAAGGAAATGCAAGAGAAATGGGGAGGAAATAAAGGTAATAAGAGATAAACAGGGAGGAAATAAAGGGAATACAAGAGAAATGGGGAGGAAATAAAGGAAATAGAAGAGAAATAAGGAGGAAATAAGGGAAATAAGAGATAAACAGGGAGGAAATAAAGGAGAAATGGGGAGGAAATAAAGGAAATAAGAGAGAAAGAGGGAGGGAATAGAAGAGAAACTGGGGGAAATAAAGGGGGGAAAAGTGTAATTGAGAAGAAATAAAGGAAGCAAAAAAAAAAACAGGGATAGAATAAAGGAAATGCAAGAGAAACATAAAGGAAATAAAGAAAGAGAGAGGAAATAAAGGAAGTAAAAGAAAAACAGGAAGGAAACAAAGACGAAACGGGGGGAAATAAAAGAGAAATGGGGGGGAAATAAAAGAAAAACAGAGAAACAGGGAGGAAATAAAGGAAATAAAAAGAGAAATGGGAAGGAAATAACATGGATAAAAGAGAAACAGGGAGGAAATAAAAGGAAAAAAAAGAGAAACAGGGAGGAAATAAAGGAAATAAAAATAGAAATGGGAAGGAAATAAAGGAAGTAAAGGAAAAACAGGAAGGAAACAAAGACGAAACGGGGAGGAAATAAAAGAAAAACTGGGAGGAAATAAAGGAAATAAAAGAGAAATGGGGGGGAAATAAAAGAAAAAAAGAGAAACAGGGAGGAAATAAAGGAAATAAAAAGAGAAATGGGGAGGAAATAACATGGATAAAAGAGAAACAGGGAGGAAATAAAAGAAAAAAAAGAGAAACAGGGAGGAAATAAAAATAGAAATGGGAAGGAAATAAAGGAAGTAAAAGAAAAACTAGAAGGAAATAAAAGACAAACAGAGAGGAAATAAAGGAAATAGAAGAAAACAGGGAGGGAATAAAGCAAGTAAAAGAGAAACAGTGAAGAAATAAAGAAAGTAAAAGAAAAACAGGAAGGAAATAAAGGAAATAAAAGAGAAACGGTGAGGAAACAAATAAATGTGAAGAAATAAAGAAAATAAAGTTGAAACAGGGAGAAAATAAAAGAGAAGCGGGGAAATAAAGGGGAAAAAAAGGAGAAATGGGGAAGAAATACAGGAAGTAAAGATAAACAGGGAGGGAATAAAGGGAATAAATCAGAAAGGAAATAAAAACCAAAACGGGGAGGAAATAGAAACAGGAAGGAAATAGGAAATAAAGGAGAAACGGGGAGGAAATAAAGGAAATAGAAGAAAAACGGGGAGGAAATAAGGGACGTAAAAGAGAAACGGGGAGGGAACAAAGAAAATATAGGGAGGAAATGAAGGAAATACAGGGAGGAAATACAGGAAATACAGGGAGGAAATAAAGGAAATACAGGGAGGAAATAAAGGAAATACAGGGAGGAAATAAAGGAAATACAGGAAATACAGGGAGGAAATAAAGGAAATACAGGAAATACAGGGAGGAAATAAAGGAAATACAGGAAATACAGGGAGGAAATAAAGGAAATACAGGTGGAAAGCCATCAAAAAGGGTCTATCTGATTGTTCTTGTTTTATTGGCGCTGTGTGCGTCCTTTGAATGTATTACATTATGGGTATGCATGTTCCGGCCTGGCACAGGCGGGTGCTCGGACCAGTCAGTTGGCGCTCACAGAGGCGGATGTACTAAAGCAGGTCAGACTCTTCATTCTATAAACTGAGTAAATAAGGTGAAGTCGCATTCACTGGTAACCTGATTGGACGATTGAAGTGATGAAACCTTTCGCCATGCCGAACGCTCTCTGCTCGTTAGTAAAAATCATTGAATGCGGCACGAGGAGTGTGCGGTGGGTTCACTTGGCCGGTGTGAGACCTTCCTGAACTCTGCGGGTCGGGTGTCTGGGACTCATTCACGCGGTCACGGCATATTTTCTGCACAGAAGGACGCCGGTTCTTGCTGAAAGATCCGGCATAAACCCCCCCCCCCCCCCAGGTACATGTGAATGAGCCCCAAACCCAACCTATGAAAAGGCGCAACAGCACGCATCCAACGCACGCGCGTTCTCGCAACAAATCTGTCTAAAAACATGTCACCTGTCCCAATGTGTTTTCCCCGAACTCCGCCACGGACTAGGATGGCGAGATGAAAGGGAGCGGCTGTAACTAGATTATCAGAAGATACAGAAACATCTAATTAGAGCCCCTCAGTCCGGCTGTGCGGAGTCTCCGCCCCTTTTCTCTGCTCTCCCCGGGACCCCGGGGCCCTTCACAATCACTTTCTGCCCTTTTATTAATTAGCGGCACAGCTGTCTCAGGAATGGCGGCTCGGCTTGGGGTCCTTCTGTTTACACCGGACTTAACGACGTCCAATGGCGTTCTTACGCCGCACCGCAGGAGTTGGGTTACCGGCGCATAATCCGCACAGCAATGGCAGACAGGTCTAAGCTCCTCAATGGATTCCCAGCCGCAGGGAAGAGGCCAGTCTGCTTCAAAGGCCAAACAAGGCCACAGACGTGAGACGGAGGACCAACAATTGGTAACAATCTGATCGATCCGCCATTTTTACTGAGACAACTTTCCGGGGAATGGCGCAGGGCGGGTGAACCAATCAGATCACTGTTTTTATAAAAATGATTAAAAAAATGAACCATGTTGGAATGAATAGAAGGAAGGGGCGTGGCAGGCAAGGGTCAGCTCAGCCAAAGGGGTAGATTAGTTCTAGGTGAAGACTGCTTGGCCAAGGGGGTCACCCCAGTTCTGAGGATCCTACAGCGGGACTTCTCCACCTGGAGTTTCCAGGCCAACATAATGGGCACAGCGGGTGTACAGACCCGGGAACTCAGCACAGGGATGGTGGGAACCCTCATAATGGGCACAGCGGGTGTACAGACCCAGGAACTCAGCACAGGGATGGTGGGAACCCTCATAATGGGCACAGCGGGTGTACAGACCCGGGAACTCAGCACAGGGATGGTGGGAACCCTCATAATGGGCACAGCGGGTGTACAGACCCGGGAACTCAGCACAGGGATGGTGGGAACCCCTCATAATGGGCACAGCGGGTGTACAGACCCGGGAACTCAGCACAGGGATGGTGGGAACCCCTCATAATGGGCACAGCGGGTGTACAGACCCGGGAACTCAGCACAGGGATGGTGGGAACCCCTCATAATGGGCACAGCGGGTGTAGAGACCCGGGAACTCAACACAGGGATGGTGGGAACCCCTCATAATGGGCACAGCGGGTGTACAGACCCGGAACTCAGCACAGGGATGGTGGGAACCCCTCATAATGGGCACAGCGGGTGTACAGACCCAGGAACTCAGCACAGGGATGGTGGGAACCCTCATAATGGGCACAGCGGGTGTACAGACCCGGGAACTCAGCACAGGGATGGTGGGAACCCCTCATAATGGGCACAGCGGGTGTACAGACCCGGGAACTCAGCACAGGGATGGTGGGAACCCCTCATAATGGGGCACAGCGGGTGTACAGACCCAGGAACTCTGCACAGGGATGGTGGGAACCCCTCATAATGGGCACAGCGGGTGTACAGACCCGGGAACTCAGCACAGGGATGGTGGGAACCCCTTATAATGGAGAAATCAGGGGAAGTCAACAGTCCAAGGTGACATTGTTTTGGTTGTATACTGGTCCCCAAACAGCCCAGGGGCCCCTCCTGTACAATAGAAGAATATTTATATATATATATATATATATATATGTCTGCTTTGGGGACATGATTGGCAGTTGGATCTCTTGCAGACTTCCAGCCATGTCTAAAGGCCATGGGCAGCGTTGGAACCATTAGAGCCCCGGCTGGTATCTATTTCAGATGGGGTGAGCGGAGGAGGGGGGCGATGTGAAAACACAGCAGGGGAGGAGGAGGGGGGGTGGGCATGGAGAGAGTGAGAGAATAAGCAGTTGTGAGTCTCATTGTCCACGCTCAGCCACTAATTTGCTGATCGCATTCTCCAGCAGGAGAGGGAACGTTACGCCGGCTTAAGAGACAAATCAGATACAATATAAAGAAGGCCCTAAGCAGACCAGTAAACCAATTAACACACCATTTTGTGCTACCACTGCTCCTTTTGAAGGCAGGACGGGGAGGGGGGGCGCGGGGGAGCACACGGCTTGTACCGTAACCTGCTGCCTAATAGCCATAAAGTTTCCATTATTTACGGTACAAGATATTAAATAAATAATGGCTTAAAAAAAAAAAAAAAAGGCTCCTGAGCGAGAGACAAAGATGGAGGCAGGGAGGCCGGAGGGAGAGGTGCGGGCGCTGAAATTTAAACGCTATCAGTTACAGACGTTTGGAGTATCTGAAGAATCTGAGAGCTCGGAGATCCCGACTTAATGGCAGAAAGTTTCATGCCTGACATTCTAGTGTGATGGGAAGTTTAATACTTGGCGATCGTTCTCACATCTAGGAGGGAAAGTACGAATCTCAAAAAGTCCTAAACTGACCAAAGAAGACTCGTAGATCCTCAAAAAACCTGGAGGAAAAGAGGTTGGAGCGTTCTGAGTGTCCCTAACCTGCCTCAGTATAGGTGATATAAACTCACTGGGACTGGTGGACCACCATGGTACACATACTATGATGTTGGCCTACAAGTCCACCAGTCCCGGTGATTTTATCTTGATAAAATACGGAAATGTAAAATACGGAAATATTTAGTCCACATATAATTTTGAAGGGTTTTGGTAATTTTTTTTATCACTTATCCAGAGAACCCGACTTTCCTCCTGACACGCAGGGGATGTTATGAAGGCCTCCATCTACTGTCTAAGCTTTAGAACAATGTGATAGACGTAAATTGTGACGTTCTGGAGATTGAAACCTCAAACCAAAATGTCTAGGAGAGGGGAGGAGAAGAAAAGTTGGTTCCTCCAAAAACGAAAGGTTTCATGCTGAAGCTAAGGAAGGTTTAGAATGAACCCCTATCAGTGTGTGGAGGAACCCCTATCATTGTCTGGAGGAACCCCTATCAATGTCTGGAGGAACTCCTATCATTGTCTGGAGGAACTCCTATCATTGTCTGGAGGAACCCCTATCAATGTCTGGAGGAACTCCTATCATTGTCTGGAGGAACTCCTATCATTGTCTGGAGGAACCCCTATCAATGTCTGGAGGAACTCCTATCATTGTCTGGAGGAACCCCTATCAATGTCTGGAGGAACTCCTATCATTGTCTGGAGGAACCCCTATCAATGTCTGGAGGAACTCCTATCAATGTCAGGAGGAACCCCTATCAATGTCTGGAGGAACCCCTATCATTGTCTGGAGGAACCCCTATCAGTGTGTGGAGGAACCCCTATCATTGTCTGGAGGAACCCCTATCAGTGTGTGGAGGAACCCCTATCATTGTCTGGAGGAACCCCAATCATTGTCTGGAGGAACACCTATCATTGTCTGGAGGAACCCCTATCAATGTCTGGAGGAACCCCTATCATTGTCTGGAGGAACCCCTATCAATGTCTAGAGGAACCCCTATCAATGTCTGGAGGAACCCCTATCATTGTCTGGAGGAACCCCTATCAATGTCTAGAGGAATCCCTATCATTGTCTGGAGGAACTCCTATCAATGTCTGGTGGAACCCCTAGCAATGTCTGGAGGAACCCCTATCAGTGTCTGCAGGAACCCCTAGCAATGTCTGGTGGAACCCCTAGCAATGTCTGGAGGAACCCCTATCATTGTCCAGAGGAACCCCTATCAATGTCTGGAGGAACCCCTATCAATGTGTGGAGGAACCCCTATCATTGTCAGGGAGAATTCCTATCATTGTCTGGAGGAACCCCTATCATTGTCTGGAGGAACCCCTATCATTGTCTGGAGGAATCCCTATCATTGTCTGGAGGAACCCCTATCATTGTCTAGAGGAACCCCTAGCAATGTCTGGTGGAACCCCTAGCAATGTCTGTAGGAACCCCTATCATTGTCTGGAGGAACCCCTATCAATGTGTGGAGGAACCCCTATCATTGTCAGGGAGAATTCCTATCATTGTCTGGAGGAACCCCTATCATTGTCTGGAGGAACCCCTATCATTGTCTGGAGGAATCCCTATCATTGTCTGGAGGAACCCCTATCATTGTCTAGAGGAACCCCTAGCAATGTCTGGTGGAACCCCTAGCAATGTCTGTAGGAACCCCTATCATTGTCTGGAGGAACCCCTATCATTGTCCAGAGGAACCCCTATCAATGTCTGGAGGAACCCCTATCAATGTGTGGAGGAACCCCTATCATTGTCAGGGGGAATCCCTATCACTGTCAGGGAGAATTCCTATCATTGTCTGGAGGAACCCCTATCATTGTCTGGAGGAACCCCTATCATTGTCTAGAGGAATCCCTATTATTGTCGGGGGGAATCCCTATCATTGTCGGGGGGAATCCCTATCAATGTGTGGAGGAACCCCTATCATTGTCTGGAGGAACCCCTATCAATGTGTGGAGGAACCCCTATCATTGTCAGGGAGAATTCCTATCATTGTCTGGAGGAACCCCTATCATTGTCTGGAGGAATCCCTATCATTGTCTGGAGGAACCCCTATCATTGTCTAGAGGAACCCCTAGCAATGTCTGGTGGAACCCCTAGCAATGTCTGTAGGAACCCCTATCATTGTCTGGAGGAACCCCTATCATTGTCCAGAGGAACCCCTATCAATGTCTGGAGGAACCCCTATCAATGTGTGGAGGAACCCCTATCATTGTCGGGGGGAATCCCTATCATTGTCAGGGAGAATTCCTATCATTGTCTGGAGGAACCCCTATCATTGTCTGGAGGAACCCCTATCATTGTCTAGAGGAATCCCTATTATTGTCGGGGGGAATCCCTATCATTGTCGGGGGGAATCCCTATCAATGTCTGGAGGAACCCCTATCAATGTGTGGAGGAACCCCTATCATTGTCGGGGGGAATCCCTATCATTGTCGGGGGGAATCCCTATCATTGTCGGGGGGAATCCCTATCATTGTCGGGGGGAATCCCTATCATTGTCGGGGGGGGGACCCCTATCATTGTTGGGGGGGGACCCCTATCAATGTTGGGGGGAATGCCTATCATTGTCGGGGGGAATCCCTATCATTGTCGGGGGGAATGCCTATCATTGTCGGGGGGTATCCCTATCATTGTTGGGGGGGGGGGGGACCCCTATCAATGTTGGGGGGAATCATGGTTGGTATGTTGTGGATTCTTCTCTGGTGTTTTCTGTCTGTTCTGAGGGCCCTTCAGGGGTTAACTCCGCTCAGCTCCCTCTTCTGTCACCTCTTCTCCCCCCGGCCAACTTTCTCTTCCCTCTTCAACAAAAGACTTTACAACTCGATTGTCATTCAAAAAAGTTTTTTTTTCTTTGGTGACTTGTGGGGCAGCTCCAACCTCTACCTCATCCATCCTCATCCTCCCCAATCAACCCCCCTCCGAAAAATAAAGGCAGCAGCACAAAGGCCCTCCAGAGCCCCGCCATTCACATTATGTAGAGGTTGTGCTTTTCGGGGAAGCCGGCCTTATCCAGCCCATTGTGAGTCCTCGGCCCGTGTTCTAGAGGTCAGGCTGAAGAGACCTCCATCCCACCACCCACAGTCAATGCTCTGCTGCCCTCTCTTCCTGTGAGATTAGAGGCCCGGCTGTCGTCACCGGCTACGGCCGATGTGGGCAACAAGAGAACGGGCCAATGAGGAGCCTCAAAGAGGAAAACCGAGGATTAGGGTGGTGAAGAACGGCCCAATTCACTTCCAGCCCCCCCCCCATCTCTGGCCCCTCTCAGTGCGGCTCTTTGATGCAGGTGAAATAAAAGTAACTGGTAACAAAGCGGCGCGATCCACCAGTGAGCACTTTACAAGGGTCTGCAGAGGGGCGCACACCCCCTCCCCCACCCCCACCCCTAAGATGTGCAACCGTGCGGGTCACCTCCATGGAGGTCCCAGGTGATGGAAAGTCCCTGAATGTAGAAGAACATCTCACCCATCATCACCATCATCACCACTACCATCATCATTTCCACCATCACCACCATCATCATTTCCAGCATCATCATCACCACCATCATCATCATCATTTCCACCATCATCACCACCATCACCATCATCATTTCCACCATCACCACCATCATCATCATCACCACCACCATCATCACCATCATCATCACCACCATCATCATTTCCACCATCATTATCACCATCACCACCATCATCATCATCATTTCCACCATCATCATTTCCACCATCATTATCACCATCACCACCATCATCATCATCATTTCCACCATCATCATCATCATCACCACCACCATCATCATCATTTCCACCATCACCACCATAATCATCATCATTTCCACCATCACCACCATCATCATTTCCACCATCATTATCATTTCCACCATCATTATCACCACCACCATCATCATCATCATCACCACCATCATCATCATCACCACCATCATCATCATTATCACCATCACCACCATCATCATCATCATTTCCACCATCATCATCATCACCACCATCATCATCACCATCACCACCACCATCATCACCATTATCATCACCATCATCATCATCACCACCATCATCATCACCACCACCATCATCATCACCACCACCATCATCATCATCATCATCATTTCCACCATCACCATCATCATCATCACCATCATCATTATCACCACCACCATCATCATTACCACCATCATCATCATTTCCACCATCTTCACCATCAACATCACCACCATCATCATTTCCACCATCATCATCATCATTTCCACCATCATCATCACCATCACCATCATCATCATCATCATCATTACCACCATCATCATCATTATCATCACCACCATCATCATCATCACCTCCATCATCATCATCATCATCATCATCACCACCATTTCCACTATTTCCACCATCCCCATTATTATCACCATCATCATCATTATTTCCACCATCCCTATCATCATCATCATTATCCCTACCACCCTCATCATTTCCTTTTCATACAAATATAGGCTGACTAGGACCGCCCAATCCACCAGACTGACACCCACCCATCAAGGCTGATATTTGCATAACTCCTCCCACTGCTTCCATCCATCCTGAGGGCTCCTCATAGGAGTTCTGAGGCCGGCTGCGAAGATGGTTTCAGAAAGCGACACGGTCCAGGCTTCCCTCTTCCTGCTGTGGGGGGTGGGGGGGGGGGCATGCTGCCCCTTTTGTCCTCTCTGAAAGGCCGAGCTAATTGCTGCGGTCACACTGCATGTTATCTGCTATCTCCCAACAAGAAAAGGGCCGTCCGCGGCGCGCTGAGGGGGCCCCAGAGATGAGCGCCGGGGCCACCGAGATAGCAAGAAAGAGAGATATCATTTTTCTTGTCATCGGCTTGTAAGAAAAAATGGGGGGAAAAAATAATAAATAAAGAAATAAAAGAAGACAATCCCGGAGGGATGCGTGCCGCCGTGCCGCGCCGCTATCAGCCCGCACAGAGGCAATCCATTTTCTTTCCTGGCAGCGCTAACTTATCGCCGCCTCGTTTTTTTAATGAGGGATAATAAGGGGAACATTTTGTAACGACACGGTTCTCTGTTTTATCCAACAAACAGCTGTGTCACGCGAATGAATCATATCTGACTGGCTGCATATGCGAACGCCGCCGTAATTACCACGCCGTTCTTCAATCAAGGCCGACCTCAACCTGATGTTCCTACAAAGCCCAACGCAGGCGCGGCCCGCCGGGAAAAAAGAAAAGAATGAGGTACATGATGTGGCTGCCGGGGTACATGTGCAGAAATGTGAACCTGCCGCTGCTTTGTGCGCGGCGCGACCCTAGCGCACACGCGTCTGCGCGCATTACCAAACGTGCGAGTGCCAAACCGCATACGCCCGGTGCTACCAAATTGTGACATGAAGGGTGGCGGACTTCTTCCCTCTCGTTCCTCCTGGGTAGTCAATGGGTTGCCCTGCGTGTGACGCGCGGGGACGCGCGCCCTAGGTTGCGCCGCGCTGCTGTGAACCGAGGGCACAAAGAGCAGCAGGTTTACATTTCTGCACATGTACCTGCAAATATGCGGCGGGTGGGCAGGCCTTGGCGCTGAGCGGCCGCTTATTTGCATTCTTTGGTACAAATGCAGAGAATGGTAAAAGACACCTCGAGGACACAGGAAGTGATAATTGTCACTTTGTATCGGGGACACAGGAAGTGATATTTGTCACTTTGTATCGGGACACAGGAAGTGATAATTGTCACTTTGTATCGGGGACACGGGAAGTGATAATTGTCACTTTGTATCGGGGACACAGGAAGTGATAATTGTCACTTTGTATCGGGGACACAGGAAGTGATATTTGTCACTTTGTATCGGGGACACAGGAAGTGATAATTGTCACTTTGTATCGGGGACACAGGAAGTGATAATTGTCACTTTGTATCGGGGACACAGGAAGTGATAATTGTCACTTTGTATCGAGGGACACAGGAAGTGATAATTATCACTTTGTATCGGGGACACAGGAAGTGATAATTATCACTTTGTATCGGGGACACAGGAAGTGATAATTATCACTTTGTATCGGGGACACAGGAAGTGATATTTTGTCACTTTGTATCGGGGACACAGGAAGTGATATTTGTCACTTTGTATCAGGGACACAGGAAGTGATAATTGTCACTTTGTATCGGGGACACAGGAAGTGATTCTTGTCACTTTGTATCGGGGACACAGGAAGTGATATTTGTCACTTTGTATCGGGGACACAGGAAGTGATAATTGTCGCTTTGTATCGGGGACACAGGAAGTGATAATTGTCACTTTGTATCGGGGACACAGGAAGTGATTCTTGTCACTTTGTATCGGGGACACAGGAAGTGATATTTGTCACTTTGTATCGGGGACACAGGAAGTGATAATTGTCGCTTTGTATCGGGGGACACAGGAAGTGATATTTGTCACTTTGTATCGGGGACACAGGAAGTGATAATTGTCACTTTGTATCGGGGACACAGGAAGTGATATTTGTCACTTTGTATCGGGGACACAGGAAGTGATAATTGTCACTTTGTATCGGGGACACAGGAAGTGATAATTGTCACTTTGTATCGGGGACACAGGAAGTGATAATTGTCACTTTGTATCAGGACGCAGGAAGTGATAATTGTCACTTTGTATCGGGGGACACAGGAAGTGATAATTGTCACTTTGTATCGGGGACACAGGAAGTGATAATTGTCACATTGTATCGGGGACACAGGAAGTGATAATTGTCACTTTGTATCGGGGACACGGGAAGTGATATTTGTCACTTTGTATCGGGGGACACAGGAAGTGATATTTGTCACTTTGTATCGGGGGACACAGGAAGTGATTTTTGTCACTTTGTATCGGGGACACAGGAAGTGATAATTGTCACTTTGTATCGGGGACACAGGAAGTGATATTTGTCACTTTGTATCGGGGGACACAGGAAGTGATTTTTGTCACTTTGTATCGGGGACACAGGAAGTGATATTTGTCACTTTGTATCGGGGGACACAGGAAGTGATATTTGTCACTTTGTATCGGGGACACAGGAAGTGATTTTTTTGGACAGGTGGATTTCCAACAAAATAATGGAAACAAATAACTTCTCCCATCTGTTAGAACTCAGAACTCTGACACCCGGGAAGACGGTGACCCCCCCCTCCCCCCCCCCCATACCTCCGTGTCAGCAGATTCTGCCCATCCATCACACATGTACCATCGATCTGCACCTGCCACTCGTGTGTCTGCTGAGCCCGGAATATGTGAGTGACCCGTCAGAGCGTGTGCGTGAAGAACGAGGGCGTGACATCCGAGGTCATTACTGTATATACCATCCGTGTCCCAACTCATCCCCCCTCCATGTCCCACCTCATCCCCCCTCCATGTCCCAACTCATCCCCCCTCCGTGTCCCACCTCACCCCCCCTCCATGTCCCAACTCATCCCCCCTCCGTGTCCCACCTCACCCCCCCTCCATGTCCCACCCCCCCCTCCCCTCCGTGTCCCACCTCATCCCCCCTCCGTGTCCCACCTCACCCCCCCTCCATGTCCCACCCCACCCCCCCTCCATGTCCCAACTCATCCCCCCTCCGTGTCCCACCTCACCCCCCCTCCATGTCCCAACTCATCCCCCCTCCGTGTCCCACCTCACCCCCCCTCCATGTCCCACCCCACCCCCCCTCCGTGTCCCACCTCATCCCCCCTCCGTGTCCCACCTCACCCCCCCCTCCATGTCCCACCCCACCCCCCCTCCATGTCCCAACTCATCCCCCCTCCGTGTCCCACCTCACCCCCCCTCCATGTCCCAACTCATCCCCCCTCCGTGTCCCACCTCATCCCCCCTCCGTGTCTCACCTCATCCTACCCTCCAGGGTTAATGATGGGATGTGGGGTTCCAGCACCTTGCACCTCTGGGCCCCTTTACATTACACAGCGCCCTGCACCCCTTTACATTACACAGCACCCTGCACCTCTGGACCCCTTTACATTACACAGCGCCCTGCACCCCTTTACATTACACAGCACCCTGCACCTCTGGGCCCCTTTACATTACACAGCATCGCACCTCTGGGCCCCTTTACATTACACAGCGCCCTGTACCTCTGGACCCCTTTACATTACACAGCACCTTGCACCTCTGGACCCCTTTACATTACACAGCCCCCTGCACCTCTGGACCCCTTTACATTACACAGCGCCCTGCACCTCTGGACCCCTTTACATTACACAGCACCTTGCACCTCTGGACCCCTTTACATTACACAGCGCCCTGCACCTCTGGACCCCTTTACATTACACAGCGCCCTGCACCTCTGGACCCCTTTACATTACACAGCACCTTGCACCTCTGGACCCCTTTACATTACACAGCCCCCTGCACCTCTGGACCCCTTTACATTACACAGCACCCTGCACCTCTGGGCCCCTTTACATTACACAGCACCCTGCACCTCTGGACCCCTTTACATTACACAGCACCCTGCACCTCTGGACCCCTTTACATTACACAGCCCCCTGCACCTCTGGACCCCTTTACATTACACAGCACCCTGCACCTCTGGGCCCCTTTACATTACACAGCCCCCTGCACCTCTGGACCCCTTTACATTACACAGCCCCCTGCACCTCTGGACCCCTTTACATTACACAGCCCCCTGCACCTCTGGACCCCTTTACATTACACAGCACCCCACCTCTGGACCCCTTTACATTACACAGCACCCTGCACCTCTGGACCCCTTTACATTACACAGCACCCTGCACCTCTGGATCCCTTTACATTACACAGCACCCCACAGTTTGTTACACAGACACCCCCCTAACAGTTCTGGACCCCCTGCATGTTACACAGACCTCCCTACAGTACAGACCCCCCTACATTACAGCCCCCTCTACATTATAAAGACGTGACCTGCGGCCCACCTGGCATATGCCCTATGGCCAGTCCGGGCCTGCCTCCATGTATCGTCCTCTAGTGCAGAGCAAAAACTTCAACCCTCCAGAAACTCTCCCAAGAACTGTCATTCCTGCCTCTGTGCTCCTTGTATCATTGTATTGTTGTATGATTGTATGATTGTATCATTGTATTGCTGTATGATTGTATGATTGTATCCTTGTATTGTTGTATGATTGTATCATTGTATCATTGTATGATTGTATGATTGTATCATTATATGATTGCATCCTTGTATGATTGTATCCTTGTATTCTTGTATCCTTGTATGATTGTATCCTTGTATTGTTGTATGATTGTATGATTGTATCGTATGATTGTATCATTGTAGGATTGTATGATTGTATCATTGTATTGTTGTATGATTGTATCGTATGATTGTATCATTGTATTGTTGTATGATTGTATCCTTGTAACATTGTATGATTGCATGATTTCATCCTTGTATGATTGTATTGTTGTATAATTGTATGGTTGTATCATTGTATCGTATGATTGTATCATTGTAGGATTGTATGATTGTATCATTGTATTGTTGTATGATTGTATCGTATGATTGTATCATTGTATTGTTGTATGATTGTATCCTTGTAACATTGTATGATTGTATGATTTCATCCTTGTATGATTCTATCATTGTATCCCTGTATCATTGTATGATTGTATCCTTGTAACATTGTATGATTGTATCCTTGTAACATTGTATGATTGTATTGTTGTATGATATCATTGTATGATTGTATGATTGTAACATTGTATGATTGTATCATTGTAACATTGTATGATTGTATCATTGTAACATTGTATGATTGTATTATTGTATCCCTGTATGATTGTATTGTATGATTGTATCCGTGTAACATTGTATGATTGTATCCCTGTATGATTGTATTGCTGTATGATTGTATGCTTGTATGATTGTATCCTTGTATGATTGTATCCGTGTAACATTGTATGATTGTATTATTGTATCATTGTATGATTGTATCCCTGTATGATTGTATAGTATGATTGTATCCTTGTAACATTGTATGAGGATACAATCACACAATAACAATGTTACAATGACACAGTGTATGACATCTGAGAGATGATCTGATTGGCTGTGTCGGTGGCGCCCGTCCTCCCGGCGTCAGAAGTTGGACTCAGAAATCCCAGATTTGCTTTTCTCTTGTTGGACAAATCGGCGCGCAGACCCCCCGCCGGCGCCCGGCTCATCCAATTTGCTACGGTGGCCTTTGTCCGTTTCTGAGAAGGTATTTGGCTGTGATCAGTCGGCGGCGCTTCGCTCGTCTCCAGCAGGTTAACGATGAATCGAGCGCTCCGGCACCTGCGCTGAGTCCCGCTCACGCGTCTCGTTTAACCCCCGACGCCTCTGTGGAGCCGACCAATTTGTCACTGGATGTCACTAAAAGCCATAATTAGCATTTCTCGCTCTTATTGACATCCCGCTCCTTCCTTGTTCCCGAGCGGTGAGTGATCGGCGCGGACAGAGGGCCCCGAGCGGACTTTATCTCCATGGCGAAAATATCGACGGAATACAATTACTGTCCCCGGCGTGACGGTAACGTCTTCTCCATCAGAGAGAGAAGACAAGAAAGGAGAGAGCGTCGGCGGGTCACGACGCGTCCCTCTGATCCCACACGCCACTCCTCGGCTCACCCCAGACACGGAACTTCAATGAGAGATACAAGTCACGTGACCGCCTTCAACGCGAGACGCTCTGCGCGGCCGAAAATATCTCTATTCCACCGAGAAACTCACCGCAGATAAAAGTCATGCCCTGGATGGAGGCCAATGGGGGCCCTGAGGGGCGGTTCACACGCGCGGGAACGCAGGCAAAATTACGCTTTTTTCCCCCCACAGCGCACAAAAACGCACAGGTGCCGAACATTTGTAATGACACGCCCATGCATCTAGCAAACGCGCACCGAAATGCGCGCTATTACAGTGCCACATGTTTCGGTGAAGTGCGATTTTAAAAATCTTGCTCACTTTTTCTCTTTCTTTTTTGCACGTTTCACGCGCAGAGCGCAACCTATTGAATGGGCTGGCCCCTATAACACGTTTGGACGCACCTCCTGCTGTGAGAGCGGCAGTACGGACGCACACAGAAGGCGTGAAAGCTGAATTCTGCTGCACATTCCTGCAGCCCTCTGGGGAAAACTTCGCTAAATTCACAAAGTGCGACACCCACTGGCGCCAAGGGGCTGATTTAAAGCTGCACTCCGGGTAAACAGCTAATAAAATAAATAAATATAAAATCTGATTTAAAAAAAAAATGTACCTGCTTCCAAATTTTTTTTTTATAAATAAAATAAATAAAAATAAAATCTGATTTAAAAAAAAAATAAGGAAATTTACCTGCTTCCAAATATTTTTTTTATAAATAAAATAAATAAAAATAAAATCTGATTTGAAAAAAAGGAACTTTACCTTCTTCCAAAAAAATAAATAAAAATAAAATCTGATTAAAAAAAAAATGGAAATTTACCTGCTTCCAATTTTTTTTTTTACAAATAAAATAAATAAAAATAAAATCGCATTTAAAAAAAGGAACTTTACCTGCTTCCAAAAAAATAAATAAAAATAAAATCTGATTTAAAAAAAAAAGGAAATTTACCTGCTTCCAATTTTTTTTTTTATAAATAAAAATAAAATCTGATTTGAAAAAAAGGAACTTTACCTGCTTCCAAAAAAATTAAATAAAAATAAAATCTGATTTAAAAAAAAAAAGGAAATTTACCTGCTTCCAAATTTTTTTTTTATAAATAAAAAAAAATAAAAATAAAATCTGATTAAAAAAAAAGGAAATTTACCTGCTTCCAATTTTTTTTTTATAAATAAAATAAATAAAAATAAAATCAGATTTAAAAAAAGGAACTTTACCTGCTTCCAAAAAAATAAATAAAAATAAAATCGGATTTAAAAAAAAAAAGGAAAAATTTACCTGCTTCCAAATTTTTTTTTTATAAATAAAAAAAATAAAAATAAAATCGGATTTAAAAAAAAAGGAAATTTACCTGCTTCCAAATTTTTTTTTTATAAATAAAATAAATAAAAATAAAATCTGATTTGAAAAAAAGGAACTTTACCTGCTTCCAAAAAAATAAATAAAATAAATAAAAATAAAATCTGATTTAAAAAAAAAAAAGGAAATTTACCTGCCCTCAAAAAATAAAATAAAAAATAAAATCTGATTTAAACAAAAAAGGAAATGAACCTGCTTAACGCCACGCGATTAACAAAATGCTCACAATTTGACACAAGAACGATACAATGAAATCTCCGTCCTATGGGCCGGCCCAGCTGGAGAGCGCCCATTACATCGCATTACAAATTGTTTGCTTCAATTTTTTACGATCGCGGAACAAATTGCGAAATCTTCCAAATGACCTTTTATTGAGCGCAGAATATAACACAAAATACATCACCTCCCTATTCCAACTATAAAAACAAAAGAAAGTCACCTGCCTGTTTATAACAATGTATATATTTTAAACATTTTACGGCTATTTTTTAAAATGCCCCTTTTCCTTATGAATTTAATGTTCGGGATAAAAAAAAAACACAATGCGGTTCGCGCGCCACTTTATAGGCTGGCGCTAGACTCCTAAAGCCACGGAGCTCGCCGCCGATATATCGCCTCCAACACGTGCAGATCTTTTTTTTTTTTTTTTAACACATTTTCCACTTTTTTATTGACAAGTTTATTAATTCTCCGGCACACAGAACAGCAGATAAACCCATAACTCCGCCGCTATAAAAAAACGGTCCGAAATTGGAAAACGTTAGCGGCAGTATAACCGTAAATACCTTTAAAAAAAGAGAAAGACGGAATAAAACAAAATTCCTCGAAGCCTTGTTGTAAAATAAAAAAACACCCCCAGTAATAACAAAAAAAAAAAAAAGCCCTAAATTGTTGAAGGACGCGGCGGCGGCGTAAATCAAACTGGCAGCTGCGAGCGCGTTCGTCTGGAAGCCCGATGCGTTTTTTTAAGGGTGAAGATTTCCATCAGAAAAAAAAAAAAAAAAAAACGTAGCCAATCACAGGCAACCTCCCAAACGTTGTTGGTTTTGTGACGTCTGCATTTATTGGCCAGCAGGAGGGGGGCGGAGCTCGTTAAAGAATAAACTTTATAGATAGCTAATCGGATTGGACGTCTCATTTAAATATTTTTTAATGCTTTTTTTTCTCATCTTTTTTTTTTTTTTATCAAATAATTTTTTATTATAATTTATTTCCATTATACAAACAAAAACAAAAACACACATACCGTATAATAAACAACAATTCTAAAATCCAGTTTCCACCTTTTCTTTCCATCTCACTATTGCTGATCTCCAGCAGCCTCTTTGCAGCTGCTTCCTGTCTACATACATTCCAGCAATGGCATTCCTCAGGGCGGGTTTCCTATTGGTGACAACAGGAGGACCGTGTCTGTGTAATCCATGGGTGCCCAACCTGGGGGCCCTCCAGCTGTTGCAGAACTACAAGTACCATCATGCCTCTGCCTTTTGGGAGTCATACAGCCTTGCAATGCATCATGGGACTTGTAGTTCTGCAACAGCTGGAGGGCCACAGGTTGGGCACCCGATGGTGTAATGTGTTACCACCAATCGGAAGCCTGTGTGTATGGGTGACCAGGGCCGCCATCAGGAGGGGGGGTACAGGCATTACACCTGTAAGGGGCCCAATGGTCCCCAAGGGCCTGGCTGGCCCCCCTCCCTTTCATTATTTTTTTTTTTTGCATTACACCTGTGGGGCCCGATGGTCCCCAGGGGCCCGTCTGGCCCCCCCCTCCCTTTCTTTTTTTGCATTACACCTGTAAGGGGCCCGATGGTCCCCAGGGCCCCTTACAGGCTTGGCTGGCCCCCCTCCCATTTTTTTTATTATTATTATTTATTTATTTATTGCATTACACCTGTAAGGGGCCCGATGGTCCCCAGGGGCCCGGCTGGCCCCCTTCCTTTCTTTTTATTTATTTTTTTGCATTACACCTGTAAGGGGCCCGATGGTCCCCAGGGGCCCGGTTGGCCCCCTTCCCTTTGTTTTAATTATTTTATTTTTATTTTACAGGCTTGGCTGGCCCCCCTCCCGTTTTTTTTTTAAATTATTATTATTTATTTATTTATTGCATTACACCTGTAAGGGGCCCGATGGTCCCCAGGGGCCCGGATGGCCCCCTCCCTTTCTTTTTTTTTGTTTATTTTTTTGCATTACACCTGTAAGGGGCCCCTTGCAGGCCTGGCTGGCCCCCCTCCCATTTTTTTTTTTTTTTATTTATTTATTTGTTGCATTACACCTGTAATGGGCCCCCTCCCGTTTAAAAAAACTATATATATTTATTTTTTGCATTACACCTGTAAGGGGCCCGATGGTCCCTAGATCCCCCCCTCCCCCCGGCTTATTATCTTGCGTCAGGAGAGAAGAGATTACACTTTTTTGGCAGCCCCCCCCATCCTGGTTCTCTGCTCCAGGGGGTCCCTGCCTAAAAGCTGTGTAAGGGGCCCCAAAACTTGTGATCGCTGCCCTGTGGGTGACAACACAAGAGCAGAATTGGGAGGCAGGGACGGAGCGTTGTCACCCTATAACAGGAAGTGACCTTCGTTGCGGGATCACCAGGATATTTTTTAAAGACGTTTTCAGATCAAATGTATCGGAAATGTAGCTGATTGGATTTACATCTACTTTAATAAGTGGTGCCGGAGTCTTGGCAGACTGGGCTGGACTGGAGCCTCTGTGTCCAGGAATAAGAAATATATATATTGACTGCCGTACAAATTTTCGGCCAAGCGTCGGGATCTGTGCTGTGCGTCCGCTGCCCAAAGATCAATAATTTTACCAATGGATTTATCTCTGTAAGTGACACGATAGTGTATCAATAATGAGTTTTCTGGATGTCGGAATATATGGAGATTAATTGCGGGAGTTTGTTCCCGCGATCGTATCATAAGTGAGGATTTCAGCCCAGATGGATTATCCCGAGGATGTGACTTGTCAGAGGCAGAAAACAACAGAGTAACGTGATCCACCTCAGGCAGAATAAGCCTCCGATGAGATAAACATGGCGGCTCGGTGGCCGATGAGCGCCATTAGTCATCCCCGGTTACTGTAATTAGCGCAGTATTCTGACATATCATTGCATTCTGCCACAAAAAAAATCCCAGCATTATGAGAAATGTATCTACTAACCACAAGGTCCAGATCTAGAGAAGAACCTACAGGCTTGACCATGACTCCAGATCTAGAGAAGAACCTACAGGCTTGACCATGACTCCAGATCTAGAGAAGAACCTACATGCTTGACCATGACTCCAGATCAAGAGAAGAACCTACATGCTTGACCATGACTCCAGATCAAGAGAAGAACCTACATGCTTGACCATGACTCCAGATCAAGAGAAGAACCTACAGGCTTGACCATGACTCCAGATCAAGAGAAGAACCTACAGGCTTGACCATGACTCCAGATCAAGAGAAGAACCTACAGGCTTGACCATGACTCCAGATCAAGAGAAGAACCTACAGGCTTGACCATGACTCCATATCTAGAGAAGAACCTACATGCTTGACCATGACTCCAGATCAAGAGAAGAACCTACAGGCTTGACCATGACTCCAGATCAAGAGAAGAACCTACAGGCTTGACCATGACTCCAGATCAAGAGAAGAACCTATGTGCTTGACCATGACTCCAGATCAAGAGAAGAACCTACATGCTTGACCATGACTCCAGATCAAGAGAAGAACCTACATGCTTGACCATGACTCCAGATCAAGAGAAGAACCTACATGCTTGACCATGACTCCAGATCAAGAGAAGAACCTACAGGCTTGACCATGACTCCAGATCAAGAGAAGAACCTACAGGCTTGACCATGACTCCAGATCAAGAGAAGAACCTACAGGCTTGACCATGACTCCAGATCAAGAGAAGAACCTACATGCTTGACCATGACTCCAGATCAAGAGAAGAACCTACAGGCTTGACCATGACTCCAGATCTAGAGAAGAACCTACAGGCTTGACCATGACTCCAGATCTAGAGAAGAACCTACATGCTTGACCATGACTCCAGATCAAGAGAAGAACCTACAGGCTTGACCATGACTCCAGATCTAGAGAAGAACCTACAGGCTTGACCATGACTCCAGGTCAAGAGAAGAACCTACAGGCTTGACCATGACTCCAGATCTAGAGAAGAACCTACACACAGTCCATTTTGGGATGCCTGTGTGTACTGGGAGCATCCATGTTGGGGCGCCTGTGTGTACTGGGACGGTCTATGTTGGGGCGCCTATGTGTACTGGGAGCGTCCATGTTGGGGCGCCTGTGTTTACTGGGACCGTCCATGTTGGGGTGCTTGTGTGTACTGGGAGCGTCCATGTTGGGGCGCCTGTGTGTACTGGGAGCGTCCATGTTGGGTTGCCTGTGTGTACTGGGGGCTGCCATGTTGGGGTGCCTGTGTGTACTGGGACCGTCCATGTTGGGGCGCCTGTGTGTACTGGGAGCGTCCATGTTGGGGCACCTGTGTGTACTGGGAGAGTCCATGTTGGGGTTCCTGTGTGTACTGGGAGTGGTTATGTTGGATTGCCTGTGTGTACTGGGAGAGTCCATGTTGGGGTGCCTGTGTGTACTGGGAGCGTCCATGTTGGGGTGCCTGTGTGTAATGGGAGAGTCCATGTTGGGGCGCCTGTGTGTACTGGGGGCGATCATGTTGGGGTGCCTGTGTGTAATGAGAGAGTCCATGTTGGGGTGCCTGTGTGTACTGGGAGCGTCCATGTTGGGGTGCCCATGTGCCAGATAAACAGAAGAGGTCACGCAAAGCCCATGTCACGGAGGCCAATGGAGACAAGCAACCATGGGCAAGCGGCCCACAAAAAGCGAAACCAGAGCGGAGCCAGATGGGACCATGTGCAGCAAATGTCAACCGGAAGGGAAGTGGAGCCAAGAGTTGCCATAGACCCAAAGAGTGGGAGCTCAGGGGCGTCAAACTTTAAGAAATCTTCCTCAATAAAGTAATATATGGGTGTCAAATAAAAAGGAACACCAAACAATGATATCTATCAGGGTGGGGCCATGTACACCATGGCGGCCAATCAACGGTGCAGTAAGGCCGTGACCTTCGGGATGACAAAGTTGCCGGTTTATATCCATAACAGCCAACAAACAACCTCAGAGGTGAAAAAAAAAATCTGCCGAGGAAGGCAATGATCTACATGATACAATATGGCCGACGCCGAGACGCGATCCCCACAATTTCACCTCTGAAGGATGATTTACCACGAAGCCGCTCCACCTGGAATCACTCGACGTGAAGCCCCGGATGATTCACCAAAAATAAATTTCAGCTTGAACTTCTTTTTTTACGGCCACTGAATGCCAGACATGCGATGTTTATTCCCGTAAAACATTCGTCAGCCGTGAAATATAACGATATAAAGAGAGTCGTTCCTCCAGTGGATAGAGGAGGGCCGTACATTCGCGGGGGGGCGACGTTCACCCGTCGCGGGTCACCACACCCTACAGGCAAAGTTTCCTACTCGGGACAGACGGCAAAATCGCGTTTCGGTGTTTTGTTGAGATATTAAACAAGCGCCGTACGTAAGGACTTTATTTTACACCTCGCCACACCTCAACGGGTCCAAAAAAAGTGACCGGATCAATCTCATGTGTCAGTCGGGCTTTACAAGACAACATATGGCAGTCGCTTAACTGACAAATATTTTTTTTTTCTAGGACTTTTTAGGTGCTACAATGATATACAATGTCTATCATGGCGGATTATAAAAAATTGCTACAAACTATTGTTACAAAATATAATAAAAAGTATCGAGCGCTAACCTGCATGCTTACCCCCTAGGCAACAGAGACATGTGACAAGCGGGGGGAAGGGGTGTTCTGCTGTCGGAAATGGTATCTTACATTAAAGTGAGAAGCAGGGGGGTGCTGACGTCTTACCTCTTCTCCCATGCAGCCAGCGAGTTGAGGGGGGGGGGGGGTGAGGGGCCGAAAATGACTTCACACCAGGCGGAGCCTCTAGTAATTTGGGGGGCCCTAAGCGGCTTGCATAGTGAGCCTATAGGGTGGATCGGCCTGTATACCGGCCAACCCTGCAAAGATGGCCACACCCCCTGCTGTACGAACCATTGATGCCCATTAAAGAAGAACTCCGCTTGGACCAATAATCTATACATAGATGGCAATGAGGAGGGCAAGTTTAAGTTTTGAGATATTTTTGGGCCTTCGGTTTGAATTTTTTTAGCCAATAGTATGCTAATGAGCAGCTCCAGTTACAGATGTAGCGCCCGCGCCGCCCCACGCCCATGTGCCCCGGATGATTGACAGCCATTCGGTAAATTCAGGAAGAGTTGTCTTTTTTTTTTTTTTTGGAATAGCTTTGCTGCCAATTCAGATTGTTCTTTAAATTGGACGGGCGCTTACGAATTTTTGGATGAAGTTATGGCGTCCGCGCGGCGATATTTTGTATTTTAATTTACAGCTCGCCGCCGTTAAAAAAAAAATATATATATATATATATATCAAACTCCAGCCGTGTTCATATGGAGAAGAAAGATTTTCTCTCAGCCGCTCGGCGGCGGAGGCAGCAGCGATCGGAATGGCGCTGCCCATCCCTGGGCGGCCATAACGCGCGGGATGCCCTTAATGAAGATAATAACAATTATAGAGGCAATTACAGGCTCTCTGGAGCTGAAGACGGGCGATCGGAATTAACTCTTCCCCGCGTCAGCGAGCGACGGGCTGCTGAAAAACCGGGGCGAGGAGCGATTTCCTCCGCGCTCATAAAGGGGGCAAATAGACGCGGCGAGGAGGAGATGTTTACGGTCGGGGGAGGAGGAGGAGGAAAAGGGGGGGTGGGGGGGGCTTAACATCCATCGCAACATCTGGTTAAGTACTGCCGCGTCCGATGCCAGGCTACCTAATTAGCACAACACTTGTGCCGGGAAATGAGGCTGACGCTCACACCACAAGCGCTGGACGGCAGCTGGAGGAAATAAGTGAACGAGGCGGCGGCGGCGGCATCGCTGCGTGTGAGGTACGCCGGGCGGGCGGGGGGGAGAAAACGCGCTCCACTCACTGCAAAGAGTCTTTTAAAAAAAGTTTCGCTGTGCAGCTTGCTGGTCGTAAAAAAAGAGATGCGTGTTTGTTCGCTTTCCTTTCATGTCCGACAAATTATAACGTTTTTTTTTTTTTTTTTTTTTTTTTAACTCTTCCAGAGCCGGCGAGATTAGCGAAATCATTTTTAATATTTCTCCTTAAAAAAAAATAATAATGAGGAAATAAGAACGAGGCGGCTTCATCACTGAAATAAAAGATATGGCTGGTGAGGAACTACAAGTCCCAGCATGGGCGGCTGTATAGACTGTAACCTGTGCATCAGGTGCAGCAACACCCCCGAGGCACTACAAGTCCCATCATGGGTGGCTATGGAGCTTTATTATCATGGAATTCAATCTGTGTAGTAAAAACGCATTGTTCTAAACCTTTGAGGTACTACAAGTCTCAGCAGAGGCGGCTGTATAGACTGTAACCTGCACATCAAGGGCCAGATTCAGATCCGCGGATCTTTCTGCTGGCGTAACTTATCTCATTTACGTTACGCCGGCGCAAGTTTTTCAGGCAAGTGCTTTATTCACAAAGCACTTGCCTGTAAAGTTGAGCCGGCGTAGCGTAAATCCCCCGGCGGAATTCAAATTAGGGGGCGTGTAACATTTAAATCAAGCGCGTCCCCGCGCCGAACGAACTGCGCATGCGCCGGCCGCGACTGAATCCCAGTGCGCATGCTCCAAATGACGTCGGCAATTCGTCATGCTTTCGACGTGAACGTAAATTACGTCCATCCGTATTCGCGAACGACTTAGGCAAACGACGTAAAATTTCAAAACTCGGCGTGGGAACGACGGCCATACTTAACATTAGCTACCCCTCATATAGCAGGGGTAACTATATGCCGGAAAAAGCCGAACGCAAACGGCGTAAAAAAAAAAAAGCGCCGGGCGGTCGTTCGTTTCTGAATCGGCGTAACTCCTCATTTGCATATTCCTTGCGTAAAAATACGGAAGCGCCACCTAGCGGCCGGCCTGGAATTGCAGCCTAAGATCCGACGGTGTACGTCACTCACACCTGTCGGATCTTAGGGAGATCTATGCGTAACTGATTCTATGAATCAGGCGCATAGATACGACCGTCGGAACTCAGAGATACGATGGCGTATCTCTATGTGAATCCGGGCCCAAGTGTAGCAACAGCTCTGAGACACTACAAGTCCCAGCGTAGGCAGCTGTAGAGCTTCAGCGGTATATACTACAATCTGTGCATCAAGTGTTTACCGAATGGGATTATTATAAACCCTGTGGGACTACAAGTCCCAGCATGGATGGCTATAGAGCTTTATTATTTTGGAGTGCAACCTGCTTATCAAGTGTAGCAAAAACGTGTTGTTCTAAACCTCTGAGGCACTACAAGTCCCAGCAGAGGCGGCTGTACAGACTGTAACCTGTACATCAAATACAGCAACGCCTCTGAGGCACTACAAGTCCCAGCATGGGTGGCTATGGAGCTTTATTATCACGGAGTTCAACCTGTGTAGTAAAAACGCGTTGTTATAAACCTTAGAGGAACTACAAGTCTCAGCATAGACGGCTGTATAGACTGTAACCTGCACATCAAGTGCAGCAACGCCTCTGAGGCACTACAAGTCCCAGCATGGACGGCCGCAGAGCTTCATCAGTATTTAACACAATCTGTGCATCAAGTGCACCAAATGGCATCATTATAAACCCAGGTGGACTACAAGTCCCAGCATGGACGGCTATGGAGCTTTATTATTTCGGAATTCAGCCTGTGTAGTCAAAGCGCGTTGTTCCAAACCTTAGAGGAACTACAAGTCCCAGCATGGACGGCCGTAGAGACTGTAACCTGTACAAAAAGTACAAGAACACCCTCTGAGGCACTACAAGTCCCAGCATGGGCAGCTGTGCAGACTGTGACCTGTACAACAAGTGTAGAAACACCTTTGTGGCACTACAAGTCCCAGCATGGACGGCTGTAGCGCTTCAGCAACATATACTACAATCTGTGCATCAAGTTTATCAAATGGGATTACTATAAACCCCCGTGGGACTACAAGTCTCAGCATGGACATCAGCATTACAGACTACAGCCTCAAATCCAATGTTTTCCCTTCCCCCGCCCCCCTACACCAGACTGACCAATCAGATCACTTCTTTTATATATTCCAATTGATGGGGGAAGCAATGTGAATGTGGATAACGATATTTCTGGGGAATTATGCAGTGATAATTCCTAGCTCCGCCCCCCGCGACATGTCACAGTGTCCCTTTAAGTCGGAGCCCCCCGGGGAGAAGCCGCGTCACCGACAACTTCTGTGATCTGAGGACCTTCGGCCTCTCAGGAAGGAAGCCGGGTCTCTGGATCCAAGTCCAGGAATGTCGCTCGTTCACCACCAAGCAAGCGCACTCCTGGATCTTCATTCCAAGGTGATGACATAACGGCAACGCGCCGCCGCAGTGTCACCCCAGCTTCCCCGCCGATCGCACGCCGCAAAGCAGGAGAGTGACGTCACCGCCGTCCTCCGACGTCACTTGTTACAATCTTACAAAGACACGTTTCTTCTTTAAATGTATTTTGTGGCCCCTGTCAAAGTCCCTCATGTGACCCCACCATAGCTACTTGTGTGGCCCCATCAAAGCTCCTCATGTGGCCCCATCAAAGCTCCTCATGTGGCCCCATCAAAGCTCCCCGTGTGAGCTGTTAAAGTCCCTCACGTTTCCCCATTAAAGTCCCTCATGTGGCCCCATCACAGCTACTTGTGTGGCCTAATCAAAGCTCCTTATGTGGCTGTCAAAGTCCCTCACGTTGCCCCAATAAAATCCCTCATGTGGCCCCATCATAGCGCCTCATGTGGCCCATCAAAGTCCATCACGTTTCCCCATTAAAGTCCATCATTGGGTCTCATCAAAGTCCCTCATGTGGCCCCATCATAGCTACTTGTGTGGCCCAATCAAAGCTCCTATGTGGCTGTCAAAGTCCCTCATGTGGCCTGTCAAAGTCCCTCATGTTGCCCCAATAAAGTCCCTCATGTGGCCCCATCATAGCTACTTGTGTGGCCCCATCAAAGCTCCTCATGTGGCCCATCAAAGTCCCTCACGTTGCCTCATTAAAGTCCCTCATGTGGCCCCATCATAGCTCCTCATGTGGCCCGTCAAAGTTCATCACGTTGCCCCATTAAAGTCCATCATTGGGTCTCATCAAAGTCCCTCATGTGGCCCCATTAAAGTCCCTCACGTTGCCCCAATAAAGTCCCTCATGTTGCCCCCATCTCCAGAACAAGAACGAGAGGAACAACAATCTCTGCGGAGTTCCACCCGCTACTTTCCTGGAGGACCAAAAGGCGCCACCGTCCGCCACCAAACATCTACCATACTACCACCGAACATCTACCATACTACCCCCCGAACATCTACCCCCCGAACATCTACCATACTACCCCCCGAACATCTACCATACTACCCCCCGAACATCTACTATACTACCCCCGAACATCTACTATACTACCACCGAACATCTACCATACTACCACCCGAACATCTACCATACTACCCCCCGAACATCTACCATACTACCACCGAACATCTACCATACTACCCCCCAAACATCTATACTACCCCCCGAACATCTACCATACTACCCCCCGAACATCTACCATACTACCACCGAACATCTACCATACTACCACCGACCATCTACCATACTACCACCGAACATCTACCATACTACCACCGAACATCTACCATACTACCCCCCCGAACATCTACCATACTACCACCGACCATCTACCATACTACCACCGAACATCTACCATACTACCCCCCGAACATCTACCATACTACCACTGAACATCTACCATACTACCCCCGAACATCTACCATACTACCACCAAACATCTACCATACTACCCCCGAACATCTACCATACTACCACCGAACATCTACCATACTACCCCCCGAACATCTACCATACTACCACCCGAACATCTACCATACTACCACCGAACATCTACCATACTACCACCGAACATCTACCATACTACCACCGAACATCTACCATACTACCCCCCGAACATCTACCATACTACCACCGAACATCTACCATACTACCCCCGAACATCTACCATACTACCCCCCGAACATCTACCATACTACCCCCCGAACATCTACCATACTACCCCCCGAACATCTACCATACTACCCCCCGAACATCCACCATACTACCCCCGAACATCTACCATACTACCCCCGAACATCTACCATACTACCCCCCGAACATCTACCATACTACCACCGAACATCTACCATACTACCACCGAACATCTACCATACTACCCCCCGAACATCTACCATACTACCACCGAACATCTACCATACTACCACCGAACATCTACCATACTACCCCCCGAACATCTACCATACTACCACCGAACATCTACCATACTACCACCGACCATCTACCATACTACCACCAAACATCTACCATACTACCACCGAACATCTACCATACTACCACCCGAACATCTACCATACTACCACCGAACATCTACCATACTACCACCGAACATCTACCATACTACCCCCCGAACATCTACCATACTACCACCGAACATCTACCATACTACCACCGAACATCTACCATACTACCCCCGAACATCTACCATACTACCCCCCGAACATCTACCATACTACCCCCGAACATCTACCATACTACCCCCCGAACATCTACCATACTACCCCCCCCGAACATCTACCATACTACCCCCCGAACATCTACCATACTACCCCCCGAACATCTACCATACTACCCCCGAACATCTACCATACTACCCCCGAACATCTACCATACTACCCCCCCGAACATCTACCATACTACCCCCCGAACATCTACCATACTACCACCGAACATCTACCATACTACCACCGAACATCTACCATACTACCACCGAACATCTACCATACTACCCCCGAACATCTATACTACCAAGCGGCATTTTCTTTATTTTATTAGAAATTAGAAAGATCCTCTCAGGAAATCTGGAAGTATTTTATAAAAGATGATTGTGTTGCGAAGTCGATCAGCGTTCAATCATTACAGAACTTGGGGTGTCCCGTAATCACGGAGCGTCAGTAAAGATCCGCTGTACGTATGTCGGGTGTTTTCTTTTTTTGGGGGTCTTAAAATGACTTTACATAAACACAAAGGAAAAGCACCAAAGCCGACCGTATTGGTGGCAACCCCCCCCCCCCCCCCCAACACTGTGCAACCACTGATTAGATATTCAGGGCATGAATCTGGCATCGAAAGCACCAGGCCCAGCCAAGCTTGGGCAGATGGGCGCCCAACCGAACCTCTCTTTTTTTTTATCCCCGGCTCACGGGCTGCCAGGAATGCCACCCTGTGTCCATGCAGCGGGCAGCCTGGTGGTCAGGAGCTCCGGTGGGGAGGGGGGATGTGGGCAATGTGCGTGTCCAGGGGGGGGGGGGGCACAGGAGAACCCAGATGGGTGGAGAGGATCTCAAATCACTCAAACTTTATTTATTTCAAAACTTCTGTAAAGCGAAATACTTAAAGTGATCCGTGATGAGGATCGGCCCGGATGTATGAAATAACAAAGTATCACAGAAGTCTATGAAGAACAGCCGACCAATGGCGGGAGAAGGAAGAGATCAGTGACTCCAGACAGCCAGGAGTGTGCAGTGTAAGTGCGCTGACACATACATAGGAGAGAAAAAGCGCCTATAGGCCAGAAATTATTATGTATTGTATTATTTTCTTTTCTTTTCTTTTATAATATATTATTGTATTTTATTTTAGAATATATTATATTATTTTAGAATATATTATTTTATAATATTATATATTATATCATTTTTTATTTTTTTTTAGAATATAATATATTATATTATTTTATTTTAGAACATAATATATTATATTATTTTATTTTAGAATATATTATTGTATTTTATTTTAGAATATATTATTTTAGAATATTATATATTATATCATTTTATTTTATTTTAGAATATAATATATTATATTATTTTATTTTATATTATATTATTTTATTTTAGAACATAATATATTATATTATTTTATTTTTAATTTATATTCAATTATTTTATACTATATAATTTATAAGATGGGAGAAAGAAAAGTGACATTTGGACAAATGCATCCAGGCAGCTAAACATTCACTGACAACTTTAAATGTTGCAATGCTGAGCACACATAGACATACAAGAGATGAACATTATTATATTATATTTTAGATTATATTATATTGTATTATATTATATTATATTATTTTACATTATATATTATATTATAGTATTTTACATTATATTATATTATTTTACAATATATTATTTTACATTATATTATATATTATATTATATTACATTATATTATATTATATTATTTTACAATATATTATTTTACATTATATTATATATTATATTATATTATTTTACATTATATTATATTATATTATTTTACAATATATTATTTTACATTATATTATATATTATATTATCTTATATTATATATTATTTTACAATATATTATTTTACATTATATTATATTGTATTATCTTATATTATATTATTTTACATTATATTATCTTATATTATATTATATATTATTTTACAATATATTATTTTACATTATATTTTATTATATTATATTATTTTACATTATATTATATTATATATTATGTTATATTATATTATTTTATTATATTATTTTACATTATTTTACATTATATTATATTATGAGATCAGTAGACACCTAGGTCACTCTAGTAGCCAACAGGTGCTTTCAAGGAGCCAATAACATCCCCTCCTTTTTGCAGATAACAAGTTCAGAACATTTATTCAGCATTTGTCACTTTCTAGGAGCTCTGGTGACTCGGCTCCTGAGATTTGTCCGAACACGTCCATGCAATTCGGTTGTACACGACGGGTGAACTTTGACTCTCGAAGTGTGAGTTCCAGAACACACATAGACAAGGACTGGACACCAGTCCTCAGGAAGAATGTTCGGAATTTTCTATATACACACAATCGGAATAATTCACGAGAGCGCGGATTTTGTTGTCGGAAAATTTGAGAACCGGCTCTCAAATTTTTGTTTGGCGGAAATTCCGACGCACAAAATTTTAAATTCCGACGCACAAAATTCCATGCATGCTTTGAATCAAGTACGAGACGGAAGCGCTCGGCCTGGTAAAACTCGCGTCCCTAATGGAGATCGCACATTCGTCGCACTGTAAACGGACTGGAAAAAGCACAAAGGCCGAAAATCGCGAATCGTCTCACACGAAAACGACTGGTATTGAACTTCCCTTTAATAGCGCCGCCGTACATGTTGGCGTTGGCAAATTTCCGACAAGATTTGTGCGACCGCGTGTAATGCAAGACAAGTTTGAGCCATCGGAAAAAAAATCTGCGGTTTTGTAGTCGGAATGTCCGATCGTCTGTACGCGGCATTAGGCCACGCTGGTAGGCAGCAGGTGCGTCCAAGAGGCCAGGACCACGCTATTCTTTTTGCAGAGCACAGGTTCAGAACATTTAAATCGCAGTTCGCAATTTTTCTAGGAGCTTTTGGCGACCCGGCTCCTGAGATTCGCCCAAACGCATTCCATGCAATTCGCTGTCAATTCTGAATATGTCCAGTTTAAGTGTGTGAGAATACTAATATGCTGTAGTGCTCTGGCACTTTGGCGCCCCCTCCCCTGTGGCGCCTGGGTGCAGTGCACCCCATGCACCCCGTCCAGGATCGGCCCTGGCTGTATATATACGTACACACAGATGAAAAATTATTATATACTATATTCTAATCAATTCTATTCTATTCTATTTGATTCTATTCTATCACATTTGATATCATTAGCTCAGTACAGTACCCAGACATCCCACTCTTGTAACACACACGTGATTTTCAGGAACAAATCATTTTACAGAAAACAAGAAGCAGAAGTTCAAAAGATCCAATCAGCGTTTGTAAATTTTCTGGGAGCTCCTGAGATTTGTCTTAACAAATCTCCACCATTCGGGTTGCACATGATGGGAAAAAGAAAAAAGGGGATATCTGGGTGAACAATCCCAAGCTGGCCAACTTTGAATTTTGCAGGATAAGGCTGGCCGCCATCAGGGCCACCATCAGGGGGGTACAGGCATTACACCTGTAAGGGGCCCGATGGTCCCCAGGGGCCCGGGCGCTTCCCCCTGTTTTTTTTTTTCCTTTCTTTTTTTTAACAACGCTATACCGTAGGAATTGCGACGTATTCGGGGTTTAAAACCGCACCACTAGCAGGCGGAAAAGGGTTAATACCGCCCGCAGAGGCGCATTGCCAGCTGTATAGCCGCGGTTTCCCATTGCTTTCAATGGGAAGAAGAGGTGGAGGAGGGGTAAACCCCGCTCCTTTACAGCTCCAAAGATGCGGCTAGCAGGACTTTTGGAGTGGTCCTGCCAGCGCAACCGCTCCAGTGTGAAAGCACTCGGGCTTTCACGTTGGAGTCACGTTTTTGTAGGCACTATTTTTAGGGCAATAGCGCCTGCAAACCGCTCCAGTGTGAAAGGGGCCTTATGCCGCGTACACACGATCTGGCTTTTGCCCGGCCAAATCACATCGGAAAACCCGACGGAACTCCATCGGAAAAAAAGTATAGAATATGGGCCGGACTCAGGTAGATCGGCGCTTTTTTTAGGCGGGCGTAGCGCATCTCATATGCGCTACGCCGACGTAAAGCAGAGAGACAAGCACCCAATTCACAATGCAAATGCTCCCAACGTTGCGCCGGCGTAACGTAAAATCGTCGGCGTAAGCCCGCCTAATTCAAAGTAGGTGGAAGGTGGGCGTGATCCATTTAAATGAATCGTGACCCCATGCAAATGAGAACAAGATACAAACATTTATTCAGCATTTGTCGTTTTTTTTTTTAGGAGCTTTTGGTGACCCGGCTCCTGAGATTTTCCCAAACGCACATCCATGCAATTCGGTTGAAAGGAAACGGAAACACTTGGAGGAACGACTCCATCCAGCCAACTTAGGCCCAGATCCACAAAGAACTTACGGCGGCGTATCTTTTGATACGCCGCGTAAGTTCTACGATGCGCCGTGGTATCTTTGTTTTGTATCCACAAAACAAGATACGCCTGAATGTGGGCTAGATCCGACTGACATACGTCTTAGTACGCCGTCGGATCTAAGGTGCATATTTACGCTGGCCGCTAGGTGGCGCTTCCGTTGATTTCCGCGTCGAGTATGCAAATGAGCTAGATACACCAATCCACAAACGTACGTCCGCCCGGCACATTTTTTTTTACGCCGTTTACGTAAGGCTTTTTTCGGCGTAACGTTACCCCTGCTCTATGAGGTATACGCAATGTTAAGTATGGACGTCGGGCCAGCGTAGAATTTTCCGTCATGTACGTCGTTTGCGTAAAACGTTCGCAAACAGGGCTTTGCGTAGAATTATGTTCATGTCGAAAGTATTGGCTTGTTGCGGGTTAATTTCGAGCGTGCACACTGGGATACCCCCACGGACGGCGCATGCGCCGTTAAAAAAAAAACGTCAATTACGTGGGGTCAATAGGAATTACCATAAAACACGCCCACATCTTATCCATTTGAATTGCGCGCCCTTACGCCGACACAGTTACACTACGCCGCCGTAACTTACGGCACAAATTCTTTGTGGATACGGAAAATACGCTGTAAGTTACGGCGGCGCAGTGTGTCTGAGCTACGCTACGCCGGACTTAGAGATGCGCCGAGGTACGTGGATCTGGGCCATATGTGTATATTTTTCTTTAAAATTCTGGTTATCGGGATGTGGCAATTTTTATTACTTTTTTCATATCCACAGTCCCACTCTGTGATGATTTGATTCATTATTTCATATATTATATCATTATCATGACGGGTGATTGAATAAGGACACTTGGAGGAACGACTCCATCCAGCCAACTTAGAATTCTCGCCGGATGAGTGCAGAACACAGACAGACGTACAAGAGAACGCAACATTCTTATATTATATTTTTTGAACTTTTTGTTTTTAATCTTTTTTTTTTGTTCTTCCTGTAACTGTTATATTATATATTATATTATATCATTATCATGACGGGTGATTGAATAAGGACACTTGGAGGAACGACTCCATCCAGCCAACTTAGAATTCTCGCCGGGTGAGTGCAGAACACACACAGACGTACAAGAGAACGCAACATTCTTATATTATATTTTTTCGGACTTGTATCTTTTTTTTTTCCCCTCCTGTAACTGTTATATTATATAATATATCATTATCATGGCGGGTGATCGAATGAGGACACTTTGATGAACGATTCCAGCCGGCTAACCTTGGATTTTGCGGGGTGAGTGCAGAACACAGACAGACAAGAGACGAAACATTCTTATATTATGGTTATGAACTCGCTGCTTCATCCTGTAACTGTTATATTTTATATTATATTATATTATTAGCATGGCGGGTGATCGAAAAAAAGTGCACGTGGATCAACCAGCTGAACATTCCCTGACGTCTGCGTTCTAGGCGTGTGCTGAACACACATTACATACGAGAGATGAGTAACGATCACATGATATTCTCTTAATCGCTCGGTAGCCGGCTAGACCACCCCGGGAGCCAATCAGTGACGTCCAGGAGCCTTTTTTTTTCGCAGATCACACGTTTTCAATATTTAATTGTCATTTTCTAAAGGCTTTGGCGAGATTTTCCTCAAACGCATCTCTGAACCCTTCACAAGGGCAAGGAATATACAAAGGACTGGTGACGTTCCATGAATGAAAGACTGGTCGTTATTTCCGGCGCACAAACGCGCACCATCGATGACTAAAGCGTGGCATTGAACGACACCAGCCGTGCCGAGGAAACCCTTTTTCCCTTTATGGGTTGAACTAGATCAGGGGGTCTCAAACTGGCGGCCCTCCGGCTGTTTTGCGGGAACTACAAGTCCCATCATGCCTCTGCCTGTGGGAGTCACGCTTGTAATGCCGCGTACGCACGATCGGAAAATCCGACAAGAAAACCGTGGATTTTTTTTTTTTTTTCGACGGAACGTTGGCTCAAGCTTGTGATGCATACACACCAAATTCCGACCGTCAAGAACGCGGTGATGTACAACGCTAATCACACGATCAGTCCATCCGATGAGAACGGACCGATGGACCGTTGTCATCGGTTAGGCTGCATTCACACCTAGGCGTTTTGTCGCCTGAAGCGCAACGCTACAATACGCTGGAGGGGAAAAATAACATTATACCCTATGGAGATGGTTCACATCTGCACGCCGAACGCCGAAACGCCGAACGCCTGAAGCTCAAACAAGTTCCGGACCCTTTTTTGTCGCACGTATCGGGCGGTTTGGGCGTATTTGAGCGTTTCCATTTCCCATAGAAAATAATGGAAACGCTCGATTCAAACGACTTGCGCGACAACGAGCGTTTGCTACGGGCGTTTTGTCGCTTTAATCAATAGAACTTTTCACCCAGGCAGAAGATAAAAAAATCTACAAACATAGCAACAAGTGATGAAAAGATGATAATTTTTCCTATTGGCTAAAATAAAAAACGTCGAAGTACAAAAACGTCGGACGACACTGTATGCAAACGCGCAAATAAGCATGAATACGGGCGACAAAACGCTGGAAAAAAACACCCAAAAGAACGACCGACGCTCAGGTGTGAATGCAGCCGTTGAAGCTGACTGATGGTCCGTCGCGCCTACACACCATCGGTTAAAAAAAACGATCGTGTCAGAACGCGGTGACGTAAAAAGCCCCACGCTGCCCCGAAATTGGGGGCCCCCATGATGGCACTGAGAGTGATGGATACACCGGGGAGGCAGTCTGACTCCAACCTACTTGATGTCTGTTTACCTGCACTGTCATCATTGTAGGGGCCCCAGAGCATTACTTTGCCCAGGGGCCCATGATGCTATTAAGATGGCGCCCTGGTTTCTGGTGCGTCGGAATTGCATACAGACTATCGGAACTTTTCTTCTCGGAAAATTTGAGAACCAGCTCTCGAATTTTTCTTTGGCGGAAATTCCGACCAAAGCTCACATCGAAGATTTCTCGTTGGAATTTCCGAACGTGTGTACGCGGCGTAACTCTCAGCCTTGCAATGCCTCATGGGAATTGTAGTTCTGCGACCGCTGTAGGGGCCGCCAGTTTGGGGACCCCCCCCCCCTGAACTAGATGGACTTGTGTCTTTTTTACTTCAAGTAGCCTAACTATGTAACTATGTAACCGTTTGTCACCTTTCATCGGGGCAATCGAAGGCTATAAAAGTGGCTTTTCTTATTGGTCCCTTTTAAGTTATTGCTGTTAGCACGTTCGCTTATTTGCTTTATTTAAGCAAGTCCAGATGTGTGGCGTCTATTATGTTGCGGGATACTACCTGCCCTGCCCCCCGTAGGAGGCGCGCCACCAAGTGGTAGAGGGGGCTCTGCAGTCCTGACATGTTAAACCCCCGGCAGCTGTGTGGCTAAGACGGGGCGGCCTAACACATTGCCTCCCCCCCCCCACCCCCCCCTCACCACCATCAGCACGCCGTTCGAGATTTACAAGGCAGAGAAACCTTTATGGCCGCTGAGATTGGGAAAGGTACGCGGGGAGCTTAACGTGAAGCCTTTTTTTTTTTTTTTTGCCGGGGAAAAGTTAACTCGGTGTTTAATTCGAGTTGACAGCGAAGGAAAGTGCCTTTTTCCACGGCGCAGGGAAAAGCGGCAGGACATCTCAATTACCCTCTGTGGCATCGTAACGAGAAGAAGCCGCCACGCGACGAAAGACAGATAAAAAAAAAAGGATGGCTGCGCTTTACGGAGGGATGAGAAAATTTACTCTTCGAGACGCAAAGGAAGAAAAACAGATACGAGTTTTGATTTGGCGTTAAAAAAAATAAAAAAATTAGGCGTGCGCCCCCCCTGTGGGAGGTTCTATCACTCGTGTTGTGCGATAACGCAAAGATCTCGAAAGGAGCAAAGTCAACAGGGGGGGGGGGGAAGGAAAGGGCGCTGTTTTCTGCTTCTACGTGGACGAGCACGGCGCCCCCCACCATGCGCACATCGGTATGATGGAAAGGAATGGAGTCAGGGATGGTCTAGGACAAGAGGTCACTTGTATGTTTAAGGATAAAACCATCTTAGCTTACATCTCCAGGGACCCCACCAATTACATAAGAGATCATATGGAGCCCTCGTCATTAGAAAGGTCGCCGGCAATCTCAGATCTCTGCTGAGCGTTCAAACACCTGCCACGCTGACATAACACAACAAATCTACAGAATATATATATATCTATAGAAGTCATCCTTACTTCTGGGGTTACAATAGATCGGTAAATAATATCGATACAACAAAAAAGTGAATGGTACTTACACCTCTCCATGCGGTCCTCCGGGCTCGAAGACGTTTCCCGGTCTGAGATGAGGCCGGAGACGGCAAACAGTTTTTTCCCAGCATCGTCCACTTTAAGTCCCCCCGGGGAGCCCGTCGGGATCTGGGTCCCGAATTCGTACTCCTTCCCGTCGGCGTCAGAAAAGCGCAGGTGCGGAGACTCGTTGTCGTGGCAGCTCTTCAGCCGCTTGGCCGGGGTGAAGGCGGACTGGTAGCTCTCCCGCTCCTCGGGGGAGGTGAAGGGCCGGAAGGCGCCCACCCCGCTGTGGTTCAGCATGCTGATCGAGGAGCAGTCTAAGTTCGGAGGGGCGAACTGGGGGTGGAGGTGGAGTAAGGAAGGGGGAAAGTCACGGTTGGAAAACCCCCCGGGGACGCCGCCCTGGCGATGGTACATGGAGGTAAAGGTGTAGGAGCCATTGGTAAACGGGATGTGTACTTCCTTGTCCACCGACACCGGCACCCCGAAGGGTCTGGGCTGTTGGCAAGGGATGGAGGCGTCCCGGCTGGCTTCGGCGGTGGAAGCCAGGACCATCAAGGCCGGCGACGTCAGCGGATTGGGCATGAAGGAAGTGTTCTCCATCTTAAAGGCAGCCCGGTGCAGATCCATTGCCGTTACGTTGGCCTTTGCCAAGTCGAAGATATCTGTAAAGATTCCCCGGGAGGTTGGCGCGAAGGGGTCCTGGCACCAAGTAGGAAATGTCACTTCATGTCTTCCCAAAGGAACCTGCGTCCGCAGACAGAGAAAGTGAGAGAAGACAACGTCAGTCGAGAGCCTCAGCGTAAAAAAACGATCAATACATAATTATTGTTTGTGTTGCTGCCTCTCAGGCATATACATCGGCAATTAAGGAAATTATCAAGCAGGCAGACATTGAAAAACCCACAATAAGAACTCATCATCTCACAACAACATTTAGAGGTCTGGCTGTTTTAAATTCAAGAAATAAAGAGTGTTTTTGTTTTTTTTCAAAAATACACAATATATTTTATAAAAAAATAAATATATATATATATATATTTGATTTTTTATAAAATATATTGTGTATTTTAGAAATATATATATATATATATATATATATATATATATATATATATATATATATATATATATATATATATATATATCATAAAGAATAAAATAAGTAACAATATAATAAAAATAAATACATTTTTTATATATAT
>NC_053495.1:211287314-211304814 GCF_905171775.1 Rana temporaria | reverse complement strand
TGTAGGGAAAAATAAAATGAAAATGAAGGTGAGAATTGGGGTTAAAAATTTGAAAATGCGGGGAAAAATTAAGTGAAAATTAAGGTAAGAATTAGGGTTAAAAATAGAAAAAGTAGGGAAAATGTAGGGAATAAATTAAGGTAAGACTTGGGGGTTAAAAATTTGAAATGTAGGGAAAAATTAAGGTGAGAATTGAGGTTGAAAATGTGGGGGGAAATTACGTGAAAATTAAGGTAAGGATTAGGGTTAAAATTACAATAGGTGGGGATACAATTAAGTGAAAATTAAGGTAGGAATTGGATTAAGAATTTGCAAGGATTAGACCTGGATTTCGCAGCTCCACAGTTGGGTGCTGGGTAGTGGGGGGGGGTCAGGAGAGTGACGCCTCGGTATAATAATGAGCTCAGGCCTCTCGACATCCATCAGCCAACAAGGGCTTTATGTAGCCAAGAAAACAGTGACTTCTCTCGGAGGGGGGGGGAAACATTAGCAAGATGTCAAGTAAGCAAACCAGAGAAAAACGCAGTGAGCCTAAGAAACACCTCGCTGAAACATATTGCTTTTCTCCCCTTCGGAGACTCATAAAAACATCTCTTTTTTTTTTTTACTTTATCATATAAAGCGGCACTGCCTTTCTTTTTAAAATCAAAGAGCACCAGTTTAATAGCGAAGATGAAAGGGTTCCTGCTCAGGGAAGCCGGACGGAGCAGAGAAAGTCGGAGCTGGTAAAACTGGAACATAATAAAGCAGAAAGACTTAAATACAAAGTAATTTATTCCTGATTATTTTATGACCCACGCACGCTATTGTTTGGCTGTGTTCTCCCCCGGCTTCGCCAAACAACAACAAGAAAGAGAAAGGTCCTGTTAGCAACAGGTTGTTAGAAAATGTCATTCAGGTTCCACCTGGACGGGTGTAGGTTCGCTCCGAGCCTTTCCCAGGGGGAGGAAATGCTTCTTTTTTTTTTTTCTGCAATAAGACTTTGAGTTTTTGTTTGTCTGGTCGTGAGACTCGTAGGGTGTCAATGACCGGTCTACGGCACGCTCAGGCGTCACATTGACCTCCACCTAGTAGGTGCCGTGTCTATGTTTTTCAAACTAATTTTTTTCACTCTATGCTCTATGTCTGGTTGTATGTAAGTACATACGTCTATGTACATAGGTCTGTACTTTTCTTTATATATATATATATTTATTAATATATAAATACATGCACACCCAGGCCTATTTTTTTTTTATCTCTGATGTGTGTGCAGTGGCAACCATTGGATATTACATATATAAAAAAATGTAAATTGTATACATATATATATATATATATATATATATAAATAAAAAATATTATATATATATATATATATATATATATATATATATAATATTTTTTTTTTTTTTTTTGGCAAGAGGCATTTTTTCCAGACAACTTGGACAGTCTAGAGCAGCCTTCAGGACACACAGTGGATAATATACAGGCCCCTTGCCTATATATTAATATATAAATACATGCACACCCAGGCCTATTTTTTTTTTATCTCTGATATGTGTGCAGTGGCAACCATTGGATATTACATATATAAAAAAAATTAAATTATATACATATATATATATATATATATATATATTTATAGTATTTTTTATTTTTTTTGGCAAGAGGCATTTTTTCCAGACAACTTGGACAGTCTAGAGCAGCCTTCAGGACACACAATGGATATATTATCCATGGATAATTATTAATGGATAATTATTAATGGATATATTAATGGATATAGGCCCCTTGCCTATATATTAATATATAAATACATGCACACCCAGGTCAATTTTTTTATCTCTGATATGTGTGCAGTGGCAACCATTGGATATTACATATATTAAACATTTTTAATTATATATATATATATATATATATATATATATATATATATATTTTTTTTTTTTTTGGCAAGAGGCATTTTTTCCAGACAACTTGGACAGTCTAGAGCAGCCTTCAGGACACACAGTGGATAATATACAGGCCCCTTGCCTATTGCAGCCTTTCCATGTCGTGTATATTATTAAGCACACAGCTAAACAGCTTGCACCGTCCATTCACGTCTTCTTTTGCAGGCCATCAGTTACCACATTTTTTTAAAGTTTGTTATAAAGCTTTTTTTTTTATGCTTTTTTTGCTGGTTAAAGCCCAATTTGGCCTCCCTCTATTTTTGGTTTGATTAATATTAAAAGAATATATATATATATATGTTGTATGTCTATCAATGGAAAAAATTGGAGCAAAATTATGTACAATCTACAATACAGCCGAATATTCTGTGAGGGTCTTTGCAACATTGTTATTGCCCATGTCATGTCTGTGGGGGTCTTTGCAACATTGTTATTGCCCATGTCATGTCTGTGGGGGTCTTTGCAACATTGTTATTGCCCATGTCACGTCTGTGGGGGTCTTTGCAACATTGTTATTGACCATGTCACGTCTGTGGGGGTCTTTGCAACATTGTTATTGTCCATGTCATGTCTGTGGGGGTCTTTGCAACATTGTTATTGCCCATGTCATGTCTGTGGGGGTCTTTGCAACATTGTCATTGCCCGTGTCACGTCTGTGGAGGGTCTTTGCAACATTGTTATTGCCCATGTCACGTCTGTGGGGGTCTTTGCAACATTGTCATTGCCCATGTCATGTCTGTGGGGGTCTTTGCAACATTGTTATTGTCCATGTCACGTCTGTGGGGGTCTTTGCAACATTGTTATTGCCCATGTCATGTCTGTGGGGGTCTTTGCAACATTGTTATTGCCCATGTCATGTCTGTGGGGGTCTTTGCAACATTGTTATTGCTCGTGTCCCGCTCTTCAGAAGTTTTGCCATTTGCCGATATATAAATGATGATGTCATACGACTTTTTTTTGGATGATTATACGCCTCTATTATGCAGAATGTAACTTTTTGGCTGTAAGATGCTTATCTTTGGATTGCATCTTTTTTAAATGGATTGTATCTTTTATCTTTATTAATAAAAAATAATATTGAATGTAAAATATACGATATGAAATACATATTTGGATTCTTTGTTGATTTTTTTTTTATAATTATTATTATTTTTCTATACAGGGTTTATCAAGCGCCAACAGTTTGCGCAGCGCTTAACAAAATAAAGGCAGACGTTATAGCTTGGTACAAGAGGAATCAGAGGGCCCTGCTCGTATAATGGCATTAATCAATATTATTCCAAGTTATCTTTTTTTTTTTTATTATTTTTTATTATTATTATTGAAAAAAAAATAGAACATTTGTAAAAAAAAATATACACATTTGCAGAGGCAGCGAACCAACCAGTAGGAATATGTATATTAACAGAAGGAAGTGTAAATGCTTTTGCCCAGGTCGTGCCACGGCGCTGTGACGTGGCTCCTTCTGGCGTCTGAAAGGGGCCCCTGGTGAGATTTCACACAGTAGATCCCCTTTGCCCAAAAAAAAAAAAATCAAAAGAGCAGCATCACAAAAGGCGAGGAGGACGAATTAACAGGCACTTGCGATGTTGATGAGCTCTTCACCACGTTGTGTCTTATCCTGTGTAATATGCTGCAGCCCTCCTCACAAGATTGAGAGGATGCTAGCCTTGCAAACCGCAAACCTTATGGAAATCTATAGTTAATGCACTGGCAATGTCAAGATGTCATCTCCTTAAATACAGGACCCTAAACAAGAAAACTAACAGGAGCTTCTTAATTAAAAAAATATGGATTGCCGGATAATCACGCCGAACGGAACATTGAATGGCCCGGGAACGACACCGGCCAGGCGAGCGCGGTCCAACGACCTACAGAAGATGATCCTGCAAAGTATGCTGATTTTTTTTAATTTAACACCCCGTGCAAATCCAGATTAAAATAACTCCGGCTATTGATCCGGCCAGTGGGATTGACATTAATTTTAGTTCACTTCTCACTTTGCAAAGGGATCAATATCGAGTAATAAGAGCTGACATCCGTGTTGAAAGCAGGAGAAAGAGAAGCAGCAGACAGCAATCGAACAAGCAGCCAAATAAATCATCGAATACTTTTCCACAGCAGGAGACAAACTCCAAAGCGATAGGACCGGGGTCTTTTCACAAGGCAAGAACAGTCCGGTGATTCCACGTAAAAATAAAATAAAAAAATATATATATATATATCAGACCTGACGCAGAATTTCCTACATTCCGCTGTCACATTTGCCGTTAATATCAAATCCCATAAATCAAACGGTATTATTTTATTTTTTTTCTGAACGGTATAAAAGTTGTACAACAAATTTTTCAGGTTCCATAAAAAAATAAAAAATAAACGAATACATAAAACATAAAGCGCCTAAGAAATCAGCAACCGTTTTCCAAAAATATTTGCATGAAACGTATTTGCCTTAGACAATGAAATGCAAAAAAAAATTCATCTCGCAAATAGGAAAAGAAAATCCAATAGGAAAATTCTAAATGAAACAAAATATTTTAATAGGATAGAATTTTTTTTTTTTTTTAGTTTGATATTGAATGTTAAGATTTTCTTTTTGTTCTTTTCTTTTTTTGTAAAAGTCAAATCTGTTAAAATATTTTACCATCTTCTATTCTGATTCCAAAGCTGGTTTGGTCATGAAATCAAAGGCTTGCTATAAAAAAAAAAAAAACTACGCCCAAGCTCCAGAAATCGGTTTGCAAAAATGTTTTCAAAAAAGAAAAAGAAAAATCTGTTTTAAAGACTTTCTGCAATTGATTCAATGCCAGTGAATTTTAAACAGTTTTTATATATATATATATAAAAAAAAAATTGATAGAGCACTTATACACAACAGGTTGCATGTCTGTGGTCTTATAATTATATGCAAAGGCTCGGAAAATGAATCAACACATTGTCTACACTTGAAAGAAAGCTTACAAGAAAAGTCAGTTCCTTGGAGAACCCTGTAAAATTGCCTTAACTAACATAAAATCCAATTAAATTGCATCAGGTCTTAATTTAAGCATTTTGTTTTTCTAAATGCATTTAAATGTCACACGTTTTCAGAAAACTTAAGGGATTTAGTTGGGACAATGATTGTTTAGTAAGAGGTAAATAAACTATATTCCAAGATTTAAAAAAAATCAATATAACATATTCAAAAAAATCATGCAATTAAAAAAAAAAAAAAAAGTGACTTCCTAACTGTATAGTTGAATACACCGTGCAAGCGTGACAATATTAATATATATATAAAGAGAGAGAGAGAAAGAGAAAGAGAAAGAGAGAAAGTGATACAGATTATATCTATCTAATATATATATATATAAAGAGAGAGAGAGAAAGAGAGAGAGAGAGAGAGAGAAAGAAAGAAAGAGAGAGAGTGATACAGATTATATCTATCTAATATTTATATAGAAAGAGAGAGAGAGAAAGAGAGAGAGAGAGAGAGAGAGAAAGAGAGAACGTGATATAGATTATATCTATCTAATATATATAAAGAGAGAGAGAAAGAGAGAGAGAGAGAGAGAAAGAGAGAACGTGATACAGATTATATTTATCTAATATATATATATATATATATATATATATATATATATAGAGAGAGAGAGAAAGTGATACAGATTATATCTATCTAATATTTATATATAAAGTGAGAGAGAGAGAGAGAGAGAGAGAGAGAGAGAGAAAGAGAGAAAGTGACACAGATTATATTTATCTATCTAATATATATATCTATATACACATTTTTTATGAAGCCAAAGAATACAATTAGAGGGCACAAAGAAGATGATTTTTAAATATAAATATATATATATATATATATATATATATATATATATATATATATATATATATATATATATATATATATATATAAGTAATTCTGGCAGGTGTCAAAATCTTTTGCAATTGATACAAATTATCATTTTAGAATTTTATACCGTTTGATAAAATGCCTTTTAATGGGATTCTGTGCCTTTCAAAAACACTTAAATTTAAAAAAAAAAAAAAAAATAGTAATATAAAGCAGCCCAGTGGGTTGGGTAGACATCACAACATCAATGTAAATCACTAGTGATATATAAGCCAAATTTGAAGACTGACACCCAGGCAATGTACCACAAATCCCGCCAACAAGACCATGATGGATGACCTTCCTATACTGCACAAGACATTTATTAAAGAAAAAAAAAAGGGGGAATAAAAAAATTAAAAAAAAACCCACCTGTGTTCTAGAAAAAAAATAAAAAACTGCAACCTGACAGAATCATGAGAGATCTAAAAACTAAAATATTACAATGAAGACAGTTAATTTTTTGAATCCTTTGAGAGATAAACAGGTGGCAATTGTACAAATCTTGCACATAATACATTTTTTTTTATTTTATATTTATTTTTTGGGGGGGATAAATGTTTCCTCCACCCACTCATGTTTTATGATTATTTTAAGGACAGATAACCCCATATATTCATTGCAAAATCCCTACTCCTCAATGACACACTGGGGGACTCTGCCTGTTCTATGGGGCAATAAATTGGAGTACAAACAGTTTTCCTTAAATGTCACGGTTAAAAATTGTTCGCATTAAAAAAAATGTCAGATTGGCAAAATTAAAAAAAAAAAAAATCTGTGCTTCCCAGACATGTCCCAGGGCCATTCCATCAGCTGTGATAACGACCCATTTATCAATGGCAAATAAAAAAAAAGGGCTGATTTTAAAGTGATACTTGTAAAAAAAATTCTACCCCAAAAACCTGACACCCCCCCCCCCCCCCCATTAAAAAATTGAGCCTCTGCCACCGGCACCCACCGGTCACAGCTCCAAGGAGCCGGACCCTGCAAATTTATTACAATAATTACTTGACATAAGCGTTTCCTGTGTGGCAGAATGAGCTCTGTGGCTTCTCCTAATTATTTCATTGTGGCCACACAGATGTTTTGTTAATGTGCCGAGATCACAAGGTGAGGAATTTCTTTCCCAATCCTCACACTTCCCTCTTCTATTTTATTTTTAAAAGTCTACAACAATTCCAAGAAGGTCCTGCTGAGTCCCCCCTCATCTCCACAGGACTGTCAGGAAGGAAGACGGAGCAGCAAAAAATGTGCCACAATTCTGCATTAAAAAAAAAAAAAAATTGTAACCCGGGTTGGTTAACCCCTGCAGACCTGCACTGGACCAGGGGGGGGGGGCACGGTGGTCCAGGGGCCCCTCCATCAGCTGAGGACAAAATAACAATCTGGGTGACCTCTTTCTATCACTGACCACAATCCGTAGGGTCATCACTAAATTAAAAATAAAAATGAAAAATTTAAAAATTGTAACCCCTGGGTGACGGCGGTGCCAGCCCTGCACTGGTCGAGGGGGGCCACGGTGGTCCAGGGGCCCCTCCATCAGCTGAGGACAAATTAACAATCTGGGTGACCTCTTTCTATCACTGACCACAATCCGTAGGGTCATCACTAAATTAAAAATAAAACTGAAAAATGAAAAAATTGTAACCCCTGGGTGACGGCGGTGCCAGCCCTGCACTGGTCGAGGGGGGCCGCAGTAGTGGTCCAGGGGCCAGCAGCTGAGAACAAATTAACCAAACTGGATGGCCTCTGTGTATAACTGGCATGGTAGACAACAATCCGTGGGGTCATCACTAAATTAAAAATACAATTTAAAAAAATAAATATATTGTTTCTCCCGGGCCAGTTCACCCCCTGGGTGACGGCGGTGCCAGCCCTGCCTGGACCAGAGGGGCCACGGTGGTCCAGGGGCCAGCAGAGCCCCTCCATCAGCTGAGAACAAAATAACAATCTGGGTGACCTCTTTCTATAACTGGTGTGGTAGACAACAATCCGTGGGGTCATCACTAAAATAAAAATAACATAAAAATAAAATAAATTGTAACCCCCTGGGTGACGGCAGCGCAGCCCTGCCTGGACCAGAGGGGCCACGGTGGTCCAGGGGCCAGCAGAGCCCCTCCATCAGCTGAGAACAAAATAACAATCTGGGTGACCTCTTTCTATAACTGGCGTGGTAGACAACAATCCGAGGTCATCACTAAAATAAAAATAACATAAAAATAAAATAAAAAAATTGTGACGGCAGTGCAGCCCTGCACTGGTCGACGGGGGCCACGGTGGTCCAGGGTCCAGCAGCTGAGAACAAAATAACAATCTGGCTGACCTCTGTCTATAACCGACGTTGGTAGACAACAATCCGTGGGGTCATCACTAAAATAAAACAAAAATAAAAAAAAATTGTAACCCCCCTGGTTTGACGGCAATGCAGCCCTGCGATGGCCGGGGGGCCACGGTGGTCCAGGGGCCAGCTGAGAACAAACTGGGTGACCTGTCTATAACTGACATGGTCGACAACAATCCGCGGGGTCATCACTAAAATAAAAATAAAATTAATCTTTAAAACCAATAAAAATTATTAAAAAAATTAAAATAAATAAAATAAAAAAAGTCTACTTTGACAAAAATTTAGCAAAAAAAAAAAAAAAACACAAAACGACCAGGTGAGATAAAGTACAAATGTATCAAAACGAAACAATGACAAGAAAAAAAGAAACAAAGTAGCATTTCCGTGTTAGCAGGTTTTGGAGGAATTAGAGAGCCAGCTCTGCTGCCAAGAGATGAGCACCTGAAGCCCCCCACGCCGCCCCCCGCCTGCCCCGGCACAGGGTCAGCCAATCTGCCTTTAAAGTTGCCGCAGATTAAAAAAAAAAAGAAAAAGTTGCACTTTGCCCGTCTTTGCTCTTCCCAAGGAACCCTGCGTTAGACTGTGAGGGTCCCTGGAAAAGGGGCTGGTGACCCCAGGAAAGGGCTAGTTCCCCCTTTTTGTCCTCCCTTCCCCCCGGAGCCCAGTGGCCCTCCCGGTACTCACTCTGTAAGAAGCCGGAGAGGAGGAGAGGGTTCCCGGCTTGCAGCTGCTGATCCCAGGCTGGCCGTCCCTGGTAGCTTTGGTTTGCATGTGCAGGAGAGGCTTGGAGAGTGTGCGAGGCACATGCAATGAGACGAGTGACTGGAGCAGCACTGCCTCCTCTCTGTGCAGCACACTCACACACACACAGAGGGCTCCGCGCAGCACAACTCTTCTCTGCCTTTCACCGCTCTGCATACATTAGGCTACAATAGGAGGATGGCAGATGAAGGGGACACACAGGGCTGTCCTACACAGGACCCTTCAGCTGCTGCTCCTCTCGCAACGCCAGCGGTATTGGGGGACCCTGGTCCAGCGTAGAGGGTGTTCCCGCCATCAGGCGCCTCATTGCACCCCCAAAACCCTTCTGCGCCATCGCCGGAGCCCCCCCAGAACCGATATCTACAGATAAAGGCTGAGACCTCGAGGCGGACAGCAAAAAAAAATGACATTTGGCAGCACCCCACCCAAAAAAAAAAAAGGGACGCGGGGTCGGAGAGTCACGTGCGAGTGCCAACGGTGTGTGAGGCAACCTGCTTAAAAAAAAAAAAAAAAAAGCAAAAATAAATAAATAAATCGGAGGTCGGATCAATTTCTTTTGTCCCCGTCGTCTCCTGGTTTGTGGTTGGCTTAAAGGCCAACTCCACCCTAAATTGGAGGTTTTTTTTTTCACGCCAGCGGTTTTCGTGTCGCACGCTGGCGTCTTTTCATCCTTCGGGGGGTTGAGGTTTCGCCCCGCTAGTCTGCAGAACTGGCGATGCCATTACAGGGGCAAAGGATGGCGGGCCGCTCCCCAACTGAAAAAAAAAAAATATCTGAGGTCCCCAATGTGAGGGGCACCAACGTTGGGGTTCTGTGGGAGGGGCAGGAAGACGGAGTACCACAGGGCATCTGACCAATGGAATGTGGACATGGGATGTCCACCCTAAACTGGAGTTTTATTTTAACTCCGGCGGTTTTGCCGGGAAGTCGTTTCGCACGCTGGCATCTTCCATCCTTCGGGGATTGAGGGTTTGCCCCCCACGCTAGTCTGCCCTGCTAGGGGCAAAGGATGGCGTGCCAACCAAAAAAAAAAATATCCGAGGTTCCCAATGTTGGCACCTTGGTTGGGGTTCTGTGGGAGGTGCAGGAATATGGAGTACTGCAGGGAACTCCCCAACCAAAAAATAAATATCCGAGGTTTCCAATGTGAGGGGCACCTTCATTGGGGTTCTGTGGGAGGGGCAGGAAGATGGAGTACTGCAGGGAATCTGACCAATGGAATCTGGACATGGGATGTCCACCCTAAATTGGAGTTTGTTTTCAGTCCGGCGGTTTTGCCGGGAGGTCGTATCGAACAATGGCATCTTCCATCCTTCGGGGATTGAGGGTTTGCCCCCCCCGCTAGTCTGCCGGCTAGGGGCAAAGGATGGCGTGCCGCTCCCCAACCAAAAAAATATATATCCGAGGTTCCCAATGTTGGCACTTTGGTTGGGGTTTGATGGGAGGGGCAGGAATATGGAGTACTGCAGGGAACTCCCCAACCAAAAAATAAATATCCGAGGTTCCCAATGTGAGGGGCACCAACGTTGGGGTTCTGTGGGAGGGGCAGGAAGATGGAGTACCACAGGGAATCTGACCAATGGAATGTGGACATGGGATGTCCACCCTAAACTGGAGTTTTATTTCACGCCAGCGGTTTTGCCGGGAGGCCGTGTCGCACGCTGGAGTCTTCCATTCTTTGGGGGTTGAGGGTTTGCCTCCGCTAGTCTGCTGGCTAGGGTCAAAGGGTGGCGTGCCGCTCCCCAACCAAAAATAAATAAATATCCAAGGTTCCTAATGTTGGCACCTTCGTTGGGGTTCTGTGGGTGGGGCAGGAAGATGGAGTACTTCAGGGAATCTGACCAATGGAATCTGGACAGGGGAAGTCCACCCTACACTGGAGTTTGTTTTCAGTCCGGCGGTTTTGCCAGGAGGTCGTATCGCACGCTGGAGTCTTCCATTCTTTGGGGGTTGAGGGTTTGCCTCCGCTAGTCTGCCGGCTAGGGGCAAAGGATGGCGTGCCGCTCCCCAACCAAAAATAAATAAATATCAGAGGTTCCCAATGTTGGCACCTTTGTTTGGGTACTTTTGGTGGGGCAGGAAGATGGAGTACTGCAGGGACCAATGGAATCTGGACATGGGAAGTCCTCCCTACACTGGAGTTTGTTTTCCGTCCGGCGGTTGTGCCGGGAGGTCGTGTCGCGCGCTGGCATCTTCCATCCTTTGGGGGTTGAGGCTTCGCTCCCACTAGTCTGCCTGAACTGGCGATGCCATTACAGGAGCAAAGGATGGCGGGCCGCTCCCTAACCGAAAATAAATATCCGAGGTTCCCAGGGGCACCTTCATTGGGGGTTCTGTGGGAGGGGCAGGAAGATGGAGTACCTGACCAATGGAATCTGGACATGGGAAACAACAATGTCCACCCAAAACTGAAATGTAATTTTGGGGTAGATTTGGGACTTGGCCATGTTGCTGCAACCTGTCCAAATATCATTAAAATCAGACATTTTATTGGTCAACAAACGAGAGCAGAAAATGGCCAGCATGCTGGAAAGTCAACAGCAGCCCTTCTCAACCTTTGAACCCCTTGAGCTTTGAGATTTGTAGGTCTCAAGGAACCCTTTCAAAGACCAATTCATTGGTTGTCAAGGGAGGAGAAAAAAATGCCCCTGCATTGATAGCAAGCAGGAAGACTGCCCCCTAATGGTGGTGGTTAGAATACCATCGACCCGTGATCAGCACCAGCTCAAGGAAGCCCAAACCACCTCTGGAGGAACCGTGGTGGAGAACGGCCAGTCTACAGAAAAGATGGTTCCCCTTTCCAAGAGAAAGCTGTTTTTTTAGCGCACGTGGGTCAAAATGAGCATGTTGGAGTCGCCTTTCTATAATTGGATAAATACTCACCTAAAGAATACTTTGCCCCCGGGGGCTCAGCCGGCCGGAGAGCCATCAAAGGGAAGGAGCGCGGAGCTGGAAGAGTCTCACCCCTGGTGCTCCGGGGAAGAAATCCACCCAAATGAAATTTTTCCTGAGGGAAAGGAGAAGTAATCTTAGTTCACATGCACATCGTATTCTCCGGGACGCTTTTTCCCCTACAGGAGTTTAGCAGCAGAAAAAACACAATAAATAGACTAACGTGGAAAATTTACGTACAGCAACATTCCCAGAATCATGAAAAGGAAATAAAAGTGACATAAAGCCGATATTATTCCTATTATAAGAAGAATTCTGGATCTTCTCTAGGGCCGGGCACAGGGGGCAGTGCCACGGCACTGGTCACATGACCTTGGCAAGTGGTGGGGGAGGCGCAAGGTCCTTTATTCCAGTACAGGGGTACGATTCCAGGACTGTTCTCTTTCTTTTCCTAATATGTCAGAATGACACTGAATTCATTTTGTACTTCAATTCAAAATATGATTTTCATTTCCACTTTAAAAAGGCACAAAATTCTCCATCCAATCTAAAGAAGAAAAAAAACAACATAATATATTAGGGATATTAAAGTGCAATCGTCACCAATAACAGAGGCAAACTTGGATTTCTAATATCTGTTTATTATTATTATTATTATTATTATTATTATTATTATTATTATACATGGTTTATATTCTATTATTTTTATTATTATTAAACAGGATTTATATATTATTATTATTATTATTATTATTATTATTATTATTATTGTTATAATACAGGCTTTATATATTATTATTATACAGGATTTATATATTATCATTATTATTATTTTTATACAGGGTTTATATATTATTATTATTATTATTATTATTATTATTATTATACATGATTTATATATTATAATTATACAGGATATATATATATATATATATATATATATATATATATATATATATATTTATTATTATTATTATTATTATTATTATTATTATTATTATTATTATTATTATTATACATGGTTTATATTTTATTATTATTATAGTTATTATACAGGATTTATATATTATTATTAACATTATACAGGGTTTATATATTATTATTATTATTATTATTATTATTATTATTATTATTATTATTATACAGGATTTATATATTATTATTATTATTATTATTATTATTATTATTATTATTATTATTATAATACAGGATTTATATTATTATTATTATTATTATTATTATTATACAGGGTTTATATATTATTATTATTATTATTATTATACAGGATTTATATATTATTATTATTATTATTATTATTATTATTATTATTATTATTATAATAATACAGGATTTATATTATTATTATTATTATTATTATTATTATTATTATTAGAATACAGGGTTTATTATTATTATACAGGATTTATATATTATTATTATTATTATTATACAGGATTTATATATTATTATTATTATTAATATTATTATTATTATTATTATTATTATTATTATTATTATTATTATACAGGGTTTATATTCTGATATTATTATTGTTATTTTACAGCATTTATATATTATTATTATTATTATTATTATAATACAGGATTTATATATTATTATTATGATTATACAGCAATCAGCGACTAATAGCGGCACTTCAATATTTGACATTTGGACACCAACTGACACTTTGTGGGAACCAGTGACACGAATACAGTGATCAGTGCTAAAAAATGTGCACTATCACTGTACTAATGACACTGGCTGGGAAGGGGTTAACATCAGGGGGCGATCAAAGGGTTAAATGTGTGCCTAGCCAGTGTTTGTGCATGGTGGGGGAGGTGCTTTTACTAAGGGAAGGCTTCGGTGATCGGTGTCAATGCTTTGCAGGAACACAGGATCCACGCCTTTCCATCTGACAGAACGGCGATCTGCCTGTGTACTGAACGATCAGCGGGTGCCAGCAGACATCGAGTCCGCGGTATCCGCCCCTGGACTCCCACGATCAGCGGGTGCCAGCAGACATCGTGTCCGCGGTATCCATCCCTAGGCTCCCACAATCAGCGGGTGCCAGCAGACATCGAGTCCGCGGTATCCGCCCCTGGACTCCCACGATTAGCAGGTGCTAGCAGACATCGAGTCCGCGGTATCCGCCCCCTGGGCTCCCATGATCAGCGGGTGCCAGCAGACATCGAGTCCGCGGTATCCGCCCCTGAGCTCCCCTTATGTGTGATCGCAGTTGGAGCGGGTCACAGTATCAGATTGTGTATTAGGTACGTGATCTGGCGCAGAGCCGCCGCCCTGCCGCTGTATACCTACCGAGGGCAGTCGTGGTTAATATGCATTTAATTCCCATAAGATACAATGTTTGCGCAAAAGTTATAGGGGCAGATCCACAAAGATCTGCCCCGGCGCAGTGTATCTGAGATACGCTACGCCGCCGTAACTTACTTTTTTTGTTTGAATCCTGGAAGAATTTGCGCCGTAAGTTACGGCGGCGTAGTGTATCTCTTGCGGCGTAACGGCGCCTAATTCAAATCGGCGAGTAGGGGGGCGTGTTTCAGTTAAATGAAGCGCGTCCCCGCGCCGAACGAACTGCGCATGCGCCGTCCCTAAATTTCCCGCCGTGCATCGCGCTAAATGACGTCGCAAGGACGTCATTGTTTTGACGTGGACGTAAATTACGTCCAGCCCGATTCACGGACGACTTACGCAAACGGAAAAAAATAAATAAATCATATCTTGGTTTGAGGATTCAAAACAAAGATACGACGCAGGAAATTTGAAAGAACGCCGGCGTATCAGTAGTTACGCCGGCGTACTCGCTTTGTGGATCTGCCCCATTGCGTCTACAAAATAGGGGATAGCTTTATAGCATTTTTATTAATACATTTTTGTTTTTGCTAGTAATGGCGGCGATCTGCAGATTTTTATCGTGACTGCGACATTGCGGCGGACACGTCGGACACTTTTGGCGCCATTTTGGGACCATTTACATTTATACAGCAATCAGTGCTATAAAAATGCACTGCTTTCTGTGTAAATGACACTGGCAGTGAAGGGGGTTAACCACTAGGGGGCGCTGAAGGGGTTAAGTGTGTCCTAGGGAGTGATTTTAACTGTTAGAGGGAGGAGCTACCAGTGAAACGTCACTGATCACTGTTCCCGAACATTCGATCAGTGACATGTCACTAGGCAGAACAGGGGAATGCCTTCACAAAGTGAGGAAGGGGTTAAGTGTGTCCTAGGGAGTGATTCTAACTGTGTGGGGGCGTGGCTTACTGTGACACGACAGGGAGATGCCTTGTTTACATAGCCACCCCCCCCCCTGTTTTGCAGCTCCGTGACACGATTTCGGGACACCGGCGGACAACGAGTCCCGCGGGCACGCTCACGGAGCTCCCGTCAGGAGCGCGTGAAACGCGGCGGCACATTCAAAGGGACGTACCTGTACGCCCATTCGCCTGCCTGTGCCATTCCGCCAACGTAAATGTCCGTGCGCTGTGGTCGGCAAGCGGTTAGAGGGCCAACTGGAAAAGGAAGTTCCGGCTGCTTTGACTGTTTGCCGATTTTAATTCTCCCACATCCATCGAATAATACGACTGACGCGGGTATGGGGGGGGGGCGTGTCCACCAGGAAGGGGGGGGGCGGCGTCTCTGCGGTAGAAAGGTTGCGTCTCCTCTCGGCGTTTAATAAAGCGCGGTCTGTCTGATTTCAGGAGACAGGTACAGAGAACGTCGAGGTGACAGAGGGACCGGCGCGGGGTGTCCCGGTCAGTCTCTGGATGGTGACACCGTTGGCAGGATTGGCGCGGCCCCCCCCCCCGGGGGGCGGGGGCGATGATGCGCCGGATGGATTTTATTCCATTGCCGGTGTTTTTTTCTGTAAACATGAAATGGAAGCAGGAAGATTAATGAGCAGATTAATAGGCTAAATGACTAAACCGCGGAAAGTTCCTCAATCTTCTCGGGTCATCGGTCAGCTCCGCGCGCCTAAACAAACCGCCGCCGCCGAGGAAAAGAAAGAAAAGAAAAGGTTCCCGTGATGCCGGATTCTAGGACTGGGTGATGTGGAGATCGCTGTGATTTTATCTGCGTCGGTCACTTCGGAGGGCGTCTGACGGGCGGCTTCAATGCGGCAGATATTTGTGGTTGTAGAAACGCCGCCGTTTATTCTGAATAACGCCTCGGGCGCTCGCTGATTTTAACTCCTTCAATACCGGGAACGCCCCGCCCCCCGCCCCTCCTTTTTTGATAAACGAAGAAAAAATAACGTTTCGGTTATAACATTTTGCAAACAAATACATGTTTTCCCTCACTGATGGGCACTGATGAGGCGGCACTGACAGGAACTAATAGGCAACACTGATGGGCACTGATAAGAGGTACTGATTGGCACTGTTGAGGCTGCATTGATTGGCAATGATAGGCAGCACTAATGGGCATTACTAGGCCTCACTGATGGGCACTGAAAGGTGGCACTGTTAGGGCTGCACTGATGGGCACTGATGAGGTGGCACTGATAGGCACTAATAGGCAGCACTGATGGGCACTAATAGGCAGCGCCTTTGGGCACTGATAGACGGCACTGATGAGGAGGTACTGATTGGCACTGTTGGGGTTGCACTGATAGGTAGCACTGATGAGGCAGCCCTGATGGGTGCTGATAAGTGGCAGTGATAGGCGCTGATGGGGTGGCACTGATGGGCACTTATAGGGGGCACTGATGAGCTGATAGGCACTAATAGGCAACACTGATGGGCACTAATAGGCAGCATTTATGGGCATTGATAGGCTGCACTGATGAGGAGGTACTTATTGGTATTGTTGGGGCTGCACTGATAGGTGGCACTAAAGAGGCGGCACTGATGAGTGCTGATAAGTGGCAGTGATAGGCACTGATAGGTGGCACTGATGAGGCGCCACTGATTAACACTAGTGGCACTGATGGTCACTGATAGGTACTAATAGACAGCACTGATGGGCACTGATAGGCACTACTAGACAGCACTGATGGGCACTGATAGGTGGCACTGATGGGCACTGTTGGGGCTGCACTGATAATGAAGACACTGATGATCAGTGCCCTGTCATACTTGCCGGTTGCCCGCTCTCCTCACACTGTGACAGCGATAACCGGCAAGCTTGTTTACGTGATCAGCTGTGATTGGCCCTTTACCCCGATCTGTGATCAGCTGTGATCGTCAATTTACCCCGATCAGTGATCAGCTGTGATTGGCACTTTACCCCGATCTGTGATCAGCTGTGATTGGCCCTTTACCCCGATCAGTGATCAGCTGTGATTGGCCCTTTACCCCGATCAGTGATCAGCTGTGATTGGCCCTTTACCCCGATCAGTGATCAGCTGTGTTTGGCCCTTTACCCCGATCAGTGATCAGCTGTGATTGGCCCTTTACCCCGATCAGTGATCAGCTGTGATTGGCCCTTTACCCCGATCTGTGATCAGCTGTGATTGGCCCTTTACCCCGATCTGTGATCAGCTGTGATTGGCCCTTTACCCCGATCAGTGATCAGCTGTGATTGGCCCTTTACCCCCATCTGTGATCAGCTGTGATTGGCCCTTTACCCCGATCTGTGATCAGCTGTGATTGGCCCTTTACCCCGATCAGTGATCAGCTGTGATTGGCCCTTTACCCCGATCAGTGATCAGCTGTGATTGGCCCT